>NC_134485.1:200173438-200403438 GCF_040206685.1 Ascaphus truei | reverse complement strand
CTCTCATACGCCGCCAGCAAAACTCCCGCCGCCAGCAAAACTCCCGCCGCCTCTCACACGCCGCCGCCTGCCCACTCAGCTCTTCTCATCGCGGGCCGGTCTTACCGCCGGGAGCGCCAGCAAGCAGTTAACCCCCCCGCGGCCGAGCCGGGAGCACCGGGGGCGCAAGGAGGTAACCTCCCCTCCCCACCACACACAACCCCCCCCCGCGGCCGAGCCGGGAGCACCGGGGGCGCAAGGAGGTAACCTCCCCCCTCACACCCCACCGCGGCTGAGCCGGGAGCATCGGGGGTGCAAGGAGGTAACCTCCCCCCCACCACACACAACCCCCCCACCCGCGGCCGAGCCGGGAGCACCGGGGGCGCAAGGAGGTAATCCCCCCCACCACACACAACCCCCCCCCCCGCGGCCGGGAGCACCGGCTGGCGCAAGGAGGTAACCCCCCCCCCCTCACACCCCACCGCGGCCGAGCTGGGAGCACCGGGTGGCGCAAGGAGGTAACCTCCCCTCCCCCCACAACCCCTCCCCTCCCCCACAACCCCTCCCCTCCACACAACCCCCCCCCACACACACAACCCCCCCCCACACACACAACCCCCCCCACACACACGACCCCCCCCCACACACAACCCCCCCCCACACACAACCCCCCACACATACACACAACCCCCCCACACACAACCCCCCACACACACAACCCCCCCCCCACACACACAACCCCCCCCCCGCGCACACACAACCCCCCCCCACACACAACCCCCCACACACACACACAACCCCCCCCCCACACACACACAACCCCCCCCCGACACACACACAACCCCCCACACACACACAACCCCCCACACACACACAACCCCCCCACACACACACAACCCCCCCCCCACACCCCCCCCCGCGGCCGGGAGCACCGGCTGGCGCAAGGAGGTACACACACACACACACACACTGACTGGCTGACACACACTGAATGGCGCACGCACACACACCCTGACTGACGCACGCACACACACTCACTGGCGCACACACAAGCACTGACTGACTGCCACGCACACACACACAACCCCTTACTGACGCACACACACACAGAGTGACTGACGTGCACACACACACCGGCTGGCTGCCACGCGCATGCACACACCCCATGACTGACGCACGCACACACCCCATGACTGACGCACGCACACACACCCTGACTGACGCACGCACACACCCTGACTGACGCACGCACACACACCCTGACTGACGCACGCACACACACCCTGACTGACGCACGCACACACACCCTGACTGACGCACGCACACACACCCTGACTGACGCACGCACACACACCCTGACTGACGCACGCACACACACCCTGACTGACGCACGCACACACACCCTGAATGACGCACGCACACACACCCTGACTGACGCACGCACACACACCCTGACTGACGCACGCACACACACCCTGACTGACGCACACACACACACTGACACACACACACTGACACACACACACTGACACACACACACACTGACTGACGCGCACACACACTGACTGAGGCACACACGCACGCACACACTGACTGTGTGTGTGTGTGTGTGTGTGTGTGTGTGCGTCACTCAGTCTGTGTGTGTGTGTTTGTGTTTCTGCGTCAGACTCACTGACGCGTGCGCGCGCACACACACACACACACACACACACACTGACTGACGCACACACAATGACTGACGCACTCACACTGCATGAAGCTGTAAAGGGGGACAAACAGAGCTGTAAAGGAGGGGGGGGACTGGATTGATGTGAATGGGGGACAAACAGAGAGAGGGGGGAGGAGAGAGGAGACAGAGAGGAGCGGGAACATTACATCCCGGGCAACGCCGGGTCTCTCAGCTAGTGATATATATATATATATACCATACATCTGTGAGCAAGGCACTGTAACTGACCAAGAGTGCCAGCTTCAGAGGAATAGTATATGACTAATAAGTTTAGCTTTGTCTTAAATCCTACCTTGAAGTAAGCCACTGCGGTATCGCTTACGTGCACTTGAATACAAATAACCCACAAAAAGGTGTGTTTGTGTTAAATACAAGAAACACACAAAGGGATTTTGTATTGTAAGGCTAAGTCCATGGTCAGCGCTTATTCACTGACCCACACTGAGGCGTGCTGATGCTTGTCAGTGAGCCCCTGCAGCCGCAATAAGAGCAGCTTTAGCAGGGGCTCGCGCACGCTTCCGCAGGCGTGCGGAAGCGTAGCCGACAATAATTTTTTAGTTTAAGCGCTCACGGGATCGCAGGGCCGGTCACGTGAGTGGTTCGCCCAATGAGGGCGAACCAGCTCTGTGACGTCACTGAAACACGCCCCTGGACGGCGCGCGAACTAAAGCCAGGGAAAGCACCCGCTTTCCCTCAGCCTCCGCGCGCCTGCGCACAGCTGAATTCTCTATGGACTCAGCCTTAGAACAGATACAAATTTGCCCTGGGATTGTCTGCTGATATACTGTATGAAACGATTACTAAATCACTCTGGGATTAGTTTGATGAATGTAACAAAAGATGGAGCCATTTTCTTGGGAATATCTGTATACCTCCTGTTTTTCAAAAAAGAAAAAGTCTGTGTGAACAACCACTAAAGTCATCAAAAGTATGCTGTTAAGTACCTTTATTTATGCAAGACTATTAAATAAATATACAGTACATACATTTTTATGATAAGTTCATGGCACCTATTCATTCGTCAACAGTAATATTGACCAGCCCATGGCCAAAAGATAAAGGAAAGCCCCTGAGATGATATACAATATTGAAGAGGGAAGCCAAGTGTAGAGTTCAATTGAGTGCATATGCCTGTTGCCAGGTAGGGCTTATACAAACAAATGTTAACACATGGGTACGAACTCTTCCTCTGCATTGCAATAATGGCAAACATTACATCCTTAAAAACAATAGATTTTGTAAAAAAAAAAAAAAAAAAATCACAATCAGTATTGATAAATACCTTGTGCACCATTAACATTTACAGAGCAAATTAACTAAAGCACCAACTCCTTATACAATTAATTTGAACAATTTATTGCCTTGTCTGCAGCTATTGAAATATTACTGCTTTCTCTGATAGTTTTATAGCTTCCAAAAAAATCTGCGGTGCTCTGCAGAATTTGGAAGAATTAATACGTTAATAGAGGTTTTAAGATGACCTCATGTTTGAATGACATCAATTAAAATGTAAGAGAAGAGGTTTGGGACCTATGATTTAAATTTAAAAACATTTACAAAAAATAGCTTTAAAATAAACTGTACAATTGTTTGGTCAACAGAAAAAGGGACGGAACGAGACAAACGTTCAAAATGTTATTTTCCATGTTTGTGCTTAGGTCTTGTATATTTTGTCTCGTACTGTATGTGATCATTTCGATACACTTTATTACATGTTGAATTTTGGAGTGCTGCTCTTTCATTTGTCTACAGAGCTCGGGTTAGAGCAGACCATACAAGAGCATACTCTGCAGATTTTTTTCTTCTCACTATCAGTCATTTATTTTACCCTAAATAAGCTTTAAAAAGACCAGATCTTCAAAGTATGCAGGTCTTGTGCATGCAATCCAGTTTCTATGAATACGCATTTGAAATGCTTCGTTTCACATGCAGACAAGGCTGGCTGGGAGTATTGCGGGGACCGGTGCCTCTGGAGCCGGCATCTCCTCCTGCTACCGAGCGACAACGCTTTAGAAGCTTTATTACCCACTCATTGCAATTCTCTACCAGGGAGCTCCAGACATCATTTTCTCTATAAGTTTATTGTTAGTGACTTACAATTCTGAGCACTATTTTTCTCTGGACATAACTATTAAACAGTTGGATATGTTATACTACTACTATAAGCCTGGTATCTTACCATCTGTGTGTTTTGTTATTAACATTACATTAACTTCCCCAATAAAGAATTGAGCATTGTAATGTCTTGACAGTGGAGAGCTTCTGTGGAAATCAGACCATTGAAGTGTGCCATTTCCAGTGTTACATGAGTAAAAAAAATGGAATCTGTAAGATATGCTGAATGGGCATCTTTAAGTTTATCTCAACACCAGACGTATAACCAACACTGTGATACCATATTATACATGATCTTACCATCTAGTTCTTCCACAGAGATGCTGGCTAACTGTTCACTGTCACTGGCAGGGGAGAGAGATCGGTTCAAGTAGTTATTCCCCTTGTACATCAAGCCAGCAGTCACATGGTGGAATGGCATTTTCTTCCTGGATCCAAAGGGAAAAAAATACTGATCACCACGTAATGTATTAAATAGTTCACCACACAGTTCAGACATCTCCTCAGTTAATATATCTCAAATACTTTCCCCAAATCCACTACCTTCTCCTGTTCTACTAATACATGGGCAGCAACAACAACATGTAACTGCAAAAATATGCATGTCCAGCTTAATTGTGAAGGTTTATGATGGACAGAGCAAATATAATGGGGACAGTTATGTAGAAAGAGCAGTCCCAAGCAAGACGTTAAACATCAATGGTAATATCTGGAAAGGGCAAAATCTTATAGAGTACAATTATTATTTTTTACAATAGTTTTAGAGAGTTGTGTGTAAAAGCATTGTACAGTACATGAATACATCCGAGTTATTTAGGTTCCTTTATCATCTTACAGTATAAATCGGAGTTACCACTGAAAATGAAACATTAACACTTAAAAAATAATTTAGACTAATTATACTTTTTGCCATTCTTTTTACTTTCCAAAAAGTGGCCAACGATATTTCACTCATCATCTTACTTTGGTCCTCCTACACCTTTAAACATGATACATAAAAGATGGCTAAAAATGCACATTATATTTCACTTATCCAATTAATCATTTGCATTTTAGATATAAACTATAACAATTGAGCTACTACAATGAAGAGAGTAATATTAAGTATAATTGTTTTTACATGTGTTTTTACTACTTGTACGAAGAAATGCATATTTAACATGCTTTGCATTTCTAGATACCACAGCACTTAAAAATAAATAGACACAAATCCTTTGTATTAAAAAAAAAAACATGACTGTTTTGAGCATGCAAAACTGCATTTACATATGTAAAGATGTCAATTAGTAATAAACACGGAGCTGACAAAGAACTATAAGCTTATGTACAATAGATACATAAATATCTACTGTAAAAGCTGCCCCTATTAGGACTGAATCTCAATAACTTCAGTAAGAAAAAATGCAGGGTGACTGCTGTGTCATAAAGTAATTACTAAAGACAAGACTTTTTAAAGGTTAGTGGAGATTTATGGTTACTTAATTGTGTTAACAGGTAAATGGTTATTGTCACCAATTTCTGTAATTGGTCATGTCAAGAACATTATGAACTCTCCTCCAATTACACGCGGGGAATATAAATCATTACACATTAAACAGAAGACATCAGCTGCATACTTCCCAACCACTATGCTAGAAATTCACCTCATGGAGCTTGGTTCTAAACAAATACACCAGTTAGTCTATTTACAGTATCTCCTTGCTACAAAGCAGGGCCATAATGACAGTAGGTAAAAGTACTGTGGCAATAGAGGTTTAAAAGAAATTCCATGTGAAGTAATCGTATGTTGTTATGTTTGATTGCATGCACTTCTGGTTTTGCACAAGGATTAGCCGGTGGTGCTACATGTAAACCAACCCAAGGATTCCCTTCAATTTTTCATTTTCACTAAATATTCAGGTCCATATTTACCAAGCAGTACTATTCCATGTGACACAAAATACTAAACTAATACATAAACAAAAAGCACTGTGACCTAACCAAAAGAACTACCTCACCGTGATATGTAAGTGCTTATTATACAATGACCAATAAGTGGCCACAATGTGAAAATACTTTAAATGATACCCTATATGCAGAAAAATCAAATAATATTATTATAGAGGATGAAGCATACAAGTGCTCTCTAGTGCACTGGTTCTAATGAATGAATAGAAAAAAAACTATGGTCCCTGGCGCTTGGAATAAAGTGAAATACCACTATACCAAACGCAATGTCACAACAAGATGAATTGGAGAGGGCAGTGGCCCAAAAGTCCAAACAGCTGTGGTCCTGAGGAAAATCGCCTCAGCAAGCAAGACTTATATGCGGTATTTCACTTTCTCCAAGCGACGGGGACCATAGTATTTTTTCTATTCAGTACTATTCCGTAACACACTTTCGGTCACTGGAAAACAACTTACAGACGGTTTCCAGTTTCCGGTTTTAAAAGATTTTTTGGAAGAAATCATTTTTCAAAATGTAGTTGAATATTTTCAAACTCAAAAGAAAATAGAAATGTGAACATTTTGAATCGGAGGATGAGCCTTCCTTAGGAGGCTTGATAAAGTCCTTTACGTACGAAATGCATAGGAGGGCTATTTTTCTCCCATTATCTATGTTCTAATAGAACTGAACTATAAAACTGAACTAAAAAAAACTTCTAATAAAGAAAGTATTTTTTTGGACCCTTATCCTGGTTGTGCACTGCTTTTTTTCTACCCTTTATCCCTTATGTATTGGATTACTGTATATGTTTTCTGCTTTCAAAAATTATTACTTTAGTTCAATTCAAAGTACAAATCAAACTTCACATTTGTAAACTGTTCAACTCGCTTTTTACTTGACTTTGGAACCCGCAAATGTGTTCAACAAACTTCCCTATGTCATTATGACATTGCAACTTTCTATTGGCCACCTGGAGTGAAGTAGCAGTAGATTTATTAACTATGGCATCAAAACATTATCTGAGATGTTATACACATGTACATGATGGACAAAACCAGGTCTTAGCTAGAAATTGTGTGAACCATTTAAATTAAATAGATTCTTGTAGCCGTGTCAGTCTAGTAGAAAAAAAAAAAATCAGTACTGTATTTCAAAAGTAGATTATACTTTTGAAGTGAAACTTCTTTGCCGGCAGGAGTGAATTTCCTTCGTTGGAGATGGAAGTAAAGTCACGGAAGTGATGTCAGTGTGGGCAAAGAGTCTGTTGCATCCATAGCAGCCGTTAACGTGCATGCGCTTTAGCCATCGGCTCTGCGCACATGTGCAGAAACTGACCTCAGTGCGCATGCGGAGGTACAACACTTGCCCCCACTTTGGAGAAAACACACGCGCCCACACAGACACACACAGAGACATACAGAGGGACACATACACAAATAATTTACAGTTAGTATAAATATAGAAGTGCAAATTGCTCACATGGGATGTTTGCCGACCACACATGTTCTAAGTCAAACTTCTTTGCGTTTTGTAACTGAAATTAGGTTTTGATTTTTAATTTTAAAAAATCACCATCACAAACACAATTTATGTGACAAAACAGTGACAAAGGACAAAGAAGTTTCACTTAAAAGGTGCGTGCTCTGCACACACACGTTTCTTATTATTTAAACTGACAGAACATATTTTAATGTCATCAGGAGAGCGCAATGTACAATAGTAACTGAAAATAAGATGGAAATAGAACAAAATATAGTGTAATAAATCCATTAAGGTGATCTGGGGTTACTAGTCTCACTCACATATTCCCAAATATTAAAGGCATCTCCAAAACTGTGGCAAATGTCTGCGATAGTAGTGTGGTGATTTAGGGACCTTTCCAAAGGAAGTGGAGAATAGAGAACACTAGTGCAAACAGTACAAACTGTTCTTTATATATTAAAAACACTTAAAAAAATAAACACTCACAAGGTGTATGTTCTTTTAACCATGAATAGGGTAAAACAGTGTGATCTGTGGGACTGGCGGTTTCTCACTTTCACCGCCTCTCCTCTCAAGGATTCCGGTGTGTCACAGTCGAGTCTCCGCACTTCTGGTGGTTCCCCGGATGTTCACCCACACAGAATGGCGCATCTCTCTCTCTCTCTGCTTCCTGGATTCAGTCAGCTCCATTCAATGCTTTTCACCACTCTACGGCTTCATCAGGATTGTTTCCCTCATCTATCTGACTGCTCTTAAATACTATGCAGTCTTCTCTTATTGGACAAGGGTTGCTACTATCACAAATATTAACATATATTAATTAGTTCCAAATTTAGCTCTAATAAAGATATTGTTTTAATATTACTCATGTTACTTCACATTGATCGATTACTTTAGAGAACGGAGTGCTCTCATTAGTGAGGGTATCCTTCCCCTTTAGCTCGCTACTCAATATTTACCACCGATTGTAGCGCCTTCTCTACTACATTTTATTCGAGCAAATACCCAGTATGTACCTGGCAGATACCTGGAATGCGCCGCTCCTCACCTCTGACAAGCCCCGTTGTGTTTGCCTTCCCAGCCTGGGTTCATGCCTGGCTGACGGGCGGCTGATCTGTTAAATGATAATGATTAGGATTTAATAGGCTGCAATGCTTCGCGTGTCTACCAGATGGCATAAATTCATGAATTGTAATGCAGTATATATATATATACTGTGCAGTATTGCAGCCAGCGGGAATAAAATGCTTCAATCCCTGCCTGAAAAATAACCCAATGCACTCGGGCAGAAAACAGTCACAAACCTCAATACACCCGGGTATACCCGAATTCGTGGGACTAGCCGAGCTCGAATAAAGTGTGTCGCCAGTGTAGTTGATTTAAGCTGTTGCGAGGGTACCTCCAATTCCCCCCTCCCCTAATATGTATTCTTCTTGGTTATGTCAGATATTGATAGAGATTATACCTAGCAAATATTTAAAATAGTAGTGCCAATAGGATGATACTAATTAATGATGATGTAGCCAGGCTTCTCTCCTTGCACTTACAGCTGTTGCCGGGAACGCGTGCAGGCCGTTGCTAAGGCCGCAGTCCCGTTGTTAAGGTCCCGGCGGCTCGAAGTGCAGGGAACAGTGAGTATTGCTCGGCAGAGTTGCGCATGCGTAGGAGACGCGCGCAAGGAGCTGACCTCACTGTAAGGGACATATCTCCCATGAGTATCAGTAGCGCCCCATGTGACGCCAGGGAACCAATAGGGTTGGAGCATCTCCCCGCAAGGGATAGATATATGCGTGGGATTGCATATGCAGTTCAGTTGGTGTCGGGAGCAGCTAAGGGAAGGAGGTAGCGTGCAGGAGTAAGTGACTCTCTGCACTAGGCTAGCAGCCCCTTAGGCCCCACATAGCCCTACGTCACTACAGCGGAGTATTGTAGGGACCGGCCCCAGTTAGGGACATTACCCTTATTATATAGTAAGTTTCTGAATAGACCCAGCCGACGCTGCGCGTACTGCCAGAGGGTTGGGCCTATACTGTCGCTACCGTTGCAGAGGCCTTTCGGGTGGGATCGCCCCGGAGGGTGGTTGCGGTGTTCTTCCGTCCGCCGATCCTTTGTGAAGTTCGGTTGCAGGCCCGAGCAGCAGGTAATCCCGTTCAGCAAGTGCACCAACTTTACTGTTTAATACTGTTACAGGACTAGTGACTGCGCAGTCATATGTGTTTTCTCCCTCAAAGGGTGTGGACAGATTGTGTGGGGATTATGGACACGGGGTGGGATCACCCGGTGTAAGGGGAATGCGGATTGCTAACCGCAGTATTTAGTGTCCCCTCAAGGGAGGGACACCTGTTATTTGTTGTTAACCAGTTACATGCAGTAAAGCCAGTTCTGTTTTGCCACTGTTCGTTTAAGGTGAATATTTCCTGAGAGGGCCTTCTCCCACTCCGTTGGGATCCCTCCCAGGTGGAGGCGTTGCACCACGAGATAGTAATATATGTATGCCCCCCCCCCCCCCAGGCTCCGCAGCGGAGACTTAGGTTCCTGAGAGCCACACAGGTTGCACAGCACGGCAGTAACGCTAGTATTCACCGGGAATACCCGTTACAATATATTATAACTAAATAAGTTCTAATACAAAGTGATACAAATTAAATAAATGATGGATATTCTAATAATACTCAATTAAGTGTAAAGTGAATAACAAAGTTATAAGTGCAATAATATAGTTAAAAATTAGCAGAACATAGAAAACAAACAGCACATAAAAAATAAATAGAACCCCTCTTCCAAGTGAATGCCCAGTGTGCAAAGCTTTCAAGGTTAGATAGAATTTAAGGAGTCCAGGCTGCTTTTTGAGATGAACCACATCCAGCCACAAGGACCTAAAAATAAAAGAAAACAAAAAGTGCAAGATCCATAGCGCATAAATGTGTATTTAATAAAAACAAGAGGGGGAGACAAGGGGGAGGGGGGGGAAACAGGCACACTCACAAAAGTGAGTAATAAAAACAGCGTTTGTGAATGTATTATCTCCGCCAACGTGACTGCTCCGGGATCCAACTGCCTCAGATGACAAGCTTACAGCGTGAGCGGAGGAATCCAGTCGGTAGATTGTACACTCCGGTGGTGGCGTGATGCAGCTAAGGTGCCTTCTCTGGCTGCTTAATAGGAAATCCTGAGGTCTTCACATATGCTCCGAGTCTGTTCCGACCAACTATGGTTAAAAACGCAGAGTAACATATATTTTAATCAGGTATGCTGGTCACGGCACTAGCTGCCATAACCTCAAACGCTTTCCTGAGTGACGTCATTAGTTAATAAAAATATATTGTTCTAATATTACTCATGTTATTCTTCTTGGTTATGTTAGATATTGATAGAGATTATACCTTTATGATATTTGACATTTGTGGTTGGTTTTTACCATACACTGTCATCTCTCCTTCCATTGTTTCATTTATGTGTCATTTTGCTGAGATACACGCTTGTGGTTAGAATGAGACTATGTTATATATACTGTGCAACACTGTTTGGATTTACTTCTATGTTATTATTTAAACCATGTGATCTCCAAAGCGAGCTGTTTTTATATTTATTTTTAATACCTAGTATTGAAGCAGTGGGTCTCCGGAGCTGAACCACATTACTTTCAGGTCCGGGGACCCACTGCTTCCCGAGGTACAGGCCCCAGTATGGGGCACCGGTATCTTCTGCACGTTTAAATGTTCCGGTTGCGTGACGCGGGACATTTAAACTTGCAGGAGATACCGGCACCCAATACAGAGGCCTGTACCTCGGGAAGCAGTGGGTCCCCGGACCTTAATTGAATATGGTTCAGTTTCAGAGACGACCTGGTTCAATCCTATGTACTAAAAATAAAAACAGCGCGATCGCCTATAAGAGCAGTGCAGGGAGACGCAGAGAGATGGATCATTTCTCTCTGCTCAGCTTTTCCAGACTGGTGTGGCCTGGTTGGATTAACACACCAGGAGTCCTATTCAGAAGCAGGGAACCCTGCTGTGTTAATCCTTATGGGAAATTCACCCTTTGCTGCACTTGCCACGATCATGGCCGCACTTGGACCGCGGTCCACCCGCTCCAAGTGACGTGCAGGGTGAACTTGAATCGTGGCTCATCTGTAAATCTTCAGAAAGCTTGGGGAGCCCAGGTAAGAGAGGAAAAACAAAGACACAATAATGCGATACAGATAGCAGAGAGACCTTGCTCAACCTGAGTCATGATGTGGCTGCTACTTAGGAGATAATTGAGAACAATTGATGTGTGACTAGAGAAACATACAGAGAAATAACTGTGGTGCACATCACTATGTATAAATGTACAGTGAAATGATGAATAATCAATCAAATATAAACTTTATTATGTCAATGCACAAATATGTACTATAAAATAATAGTCTTAACACTCACTGTGGTCTAAGCCAATATTCTCAATAAATGTGTTCTGAATATTTATACATAATAATAAGATTAACCCACGGGGGGCTCATGTGTCTCCTTGCTAGTTTGCTGATAGCAGTATATGCTCTCAACTTTAGCAGGGATAACTAGAGTCTATGCTTGATCCTTCTTAAAGATAGGTTTCCTTCTTAAAGATACTAACTACTGTGATACTGAGATAGATACCCAAGCCTGAGTGGCCATGACGATATAATGGTATGTTTAACCATCAACAGACTCCAGTTGTTTTGATTTGGATATTAGTAAAAAACAAATATATCAAAAAGTGGCGCTCAAAAATTATATAAACAAATGTGATAAATTGTGATACTTAATACAAACATGAATAGATGCTGCTTAACCCAGTGTGGGGTCGTTCTCTCGATCCCGTGGACAGTGAAGGGGTGAAGATCATCGGGAAGCGCAATACGGAGAAACGCGTAGAGTGAGGCTGACGAGAGAAAACTCCCACAGGATCGGAGTCCCCCAGAGCAGATGACGTCACTTCCGGTTTCCGGTTTGGGTGAGACGCACCGGTGACACGCACGCCCGCCGAGGCAGAGGGGGGACTAAGAGAGCAGCTTATACATTGCTGAGATCCGACCTGTGTGATCTAAACGCTTATTACCTTTTTATACCATGTGAGTGCATTGCACATACACTTACTTTTAAAGAGATTTTTGTACAGTCTGCACTATGTCCGTGTTTATGTTATTCATTTAATGTCTCCAGCACTTACTATTCCACTTACCTGTCTGACGGTCCAACGGGCTGCCACTCAAAGAAACCTTTATGGGAACATTGCTCACTCTACATTTGTGAGTATTTAGCACACTGCACCTTGATATTTATTTTTATATCAATCACAATACTGCACCATCAGGGAATTTTCTTCTGTTTTACATGATTTTGCGCTTCCCGATGATCTTCACCCCTTGATTTGGATATTGCCAGGACAAATTCCTGCCCTGTTAGTTATTTATCTCAAAAGATTAACTTGCCCCTGTGAAGGGAGAATGATAACGTGGGTTGATGGATGCTATCAGGCTCTTAGGGGCCCATGCTATAAGCGATCATTAAAATAAATCGCTGGGCCATTTAATTCGCCAGTTTTTTGATCGTTGCTATCACGGTATTCAGAAATGCAAGAAAAACAGGGATGGGCAAAACTAATAACAAAACAGTAGCAAAAAACAGGTTACCGTATCAATAGTAATGACTAAACTCTCCCTGCAGCTGGCCCAAATCTCTCACCCAGAGAGAAAAAAGTCACACCCGCCAGAAAAGGACCTCAGGAGAGAAAAGACAAAACACAAAACATAGTGTAATCTGTTTTGGTATAGAAAGACCCTGCTAAATAAAGGTCTACACTTACAGAATAAAAGATCAATATGGGCAGTGATCATAAACTCAGATGAACTGGCCCGAGAACCCCTCCTTCAGGTATCAGCAGGGCTCATCTGCCAAACGTATTACTCCAATGAGATCCTCCTGTAATAATGGTCCCCCGAGACAGCACACCACTTCAATGGCTTTTACACAGGGATATGTATCCAGATAAGGAACCAAACCAGGGTGTACTAACGTACAAAACAATTTAATAAATAAAATAGAAACACATAAAGGATATGTCCACTGGAGTACTCCACACCGGTACCTCTGACACAGAAAAAAAGTCCCACGCACCACCAACTCAACTCCGACACCTTAGCCTGTGTGGTAAATCCCATGGAGTGTACTCTTGCAGCTTGACAGGAGGAAACGACCCGGGTCCCTCACTGCCTGCAGCTCCGTGCACCCCACACAATGCTTCCGCATCACGTGATGAGGGTACATGGGCACATGAAGAAGCGGAACACAAAACTAGTAGGGCAGAGGAGTCTGGTGTGTATGGTGTATATTGTGGAGGAAGGAAACACACCAGGAAGGTACTTTTGGAAATTATGCACTGAAGTCTCGCAAGACACGAGGTACACTCATCACGTGACGCGGAAGCATTGTTTGGGGTGCACGGAGCTGCAGGCAGTAAGGGACCCGGGTCGTTTCCTCCTTTCAAGCTGCAGGAGTACACTCCATGGGATCTACCACACAGGCTAAGGTGTCGGAGTTGAGCTGGTGGTGCGTGAGACTTTTTTTCTGTCAGAGGTACCGGTGTGGAGTACTCCAGTGGACATATCCTTTATGTGTTTCTATTTTATTTATTAAATTGTTTTGTACGCTAGTACACTACCGACACACTTTATTGCAGCACGGCTAGCACCGCAAGCCGGGGATGCCCCGGCGTGCTAGCCGCACTCCCTCAGCGTGCCGCGCATCACCGATGCGCGGTCACGCGTCATCGGGTGCCTGCGCCCCCTGCACGCGCGTCCAGGGAGCCTTGGTGTCCCGCGATGTGGGGGACGGCGGCAGGGGGTTCCGGGGGACCCGGCGGACCCGGCAGCGGGAGGGAGAGCGCCCCGATCGGAGGGCGCTCTTCAGCTGCTATGGCGCGCGCGCCGGAGGGTGTTACTGCTGCGGCCGAGAACGGGCAAATGCTCGAATAAACTCGGCCGCAGCAGTACATCCTGGTTTGGTTCCTTATCTGGATGCATATCCCTGTGTAAAAGCCATTGGGGCGGTGTGCTGTCTCGGGAGACCATTATTACAGGAGCATCTCATTGGAGTAATATGTTTGGCGATGAGCCCAGCTGATACCTGAAGGAGGGGTTCTCGGGCCAGTTCATCTGAGTTTATGATCACTGCCCATATAGATCTTTTATTCTGTAAGTGTAGACCTTTATTTAGCAGGGTCTTTCTACACCAAAACAGATTACACTATGTTTTGTTTTTTGTCTTTTTTCTCCTGTGCGCTTTAGGTCCTTTTCTGGCACGGTATTCAGAAAGCCTTGATTACCTGTGATTGCACAATTCCAAAAACGGATGAGTAGCCGGCGACGTGAAGATCGCCTCTCTGAAATGGCCTTACCCAGCGATTTCTTACAGCTGCAGAGAGAGCTGCACAGAGAGAGCTGCCTCTTCCTGTGCATATCTCGCTAGCGATCAATTTTTTTAAAATATAAAATGTAATACGTGTAGATGAGCAGGGGGTCTCCGGAGCAGAACTGAGTTGATTTTAGGTCCTTGGACGCCCTGCTTCCCGAGATACAGGCCCCGTTATGGGGTGCCTGTATCTCCTTTGCATTTTATTCCCACGGTCACGTGACACGGGTCATTTAAATGCATATGTAATAGTACATTTTAGGATTGGTTAGTATTTAAAATTAATTATTTGTTTTGTTGGCTACTGGTTTAAATTCATTAATCGTTTTGTTGGTTAGTGCTTTTATTTATTAAGTTGATTGGTTGGCTAGTGTTTTTATTAAATTGATTGGCTAGTGCTTTTATTTATTGAGTCGGGTTGTTTAGGTCCTTTGTATATCTTTTATTATTGTGTATTTTTGACCTACATGCTTTTTTATTAGGGTGACCATTGACTGCTATAGTGGCTTATCATGCCCATATTATATAGGTATGTTGTGCCACTGTACCAATCAATGGTACAGGGTGGGTATAGTGGTCCTGGGGCATGTGGTTAGGCCTTCCAGGTGGGTAGTGGGGGAGGGTGGGTTAATCCCTTAATTATTATAGCGGTTATTAACGGCTAAGGTGATTAAGGGGTTAGGGGACATTAGATTGTATTTCTTCATGTATTCTTGCTGGCATCAGAGGACAGGAACCTGGAGAATGCTGACGAGGAAGTCCTTCATGTTGGCAGGGGTAAGTAGAAAGGTTTATTTACTTTATGTATGCTGGTTGGCTAATTTTTTATTTTATAATGGGCAAATGCACTATTATCCATATCTGGATAATAGTTATTTTGCCCATTTCTGTACTGTATGTGTTGGGGGCGGGGGGGAGGGAGAAGGACGCCCTCGACCTCTGGTATCAATCATGTGGGGGTAGAGGAGGTGGGTATTAGTGTTTATTGTGGGTAGCAGGGGTGGGTGAAGGGGGTATTTGGCTCTTGGTGAGTAGCGGAATGGGTTAACCCCTTCATTGCCCTAACGGTTAGCCGCTAAGGTAATAAAGTTGCCTGTAAATGCATTTTTATTGCATGGGATACAAGCCGGGGGTCTCCGGTGCTGATATTAATGGATATCAGCTCCAGAGGCTCCTGGCATCAATCCGATGCAGAAAAAAAAGCATATTTTTTTCTAATTCATATTTCGCGCCTCTCAGCAGCTTCACGCCAGCTTATCCTGGCGGGAGGAATTTGGGAGAAACTCGCCATTCTAGAGCCGTGATTAGCCGTGATAGGCCTCGATAACCTAATCACAGCTACTAAAATTGCACGTTTCAGAACCTGCCGATAAGTGGCTTATCGCCACTCACCAGGGTTTTTTTTTATGACAGCTGAAATTTTTGGCGATTCATGACTTTATTGCCCACTTATCGAGGCTTACTTAATAGCAGTAGGCATTTTGGCCGATAAGTGCTCGATAAGTGGCTTATCGACGCTTATAGCATAGACCTCTTAGAACTTCATTCAGAAGTAAGGTACTGTATCTACCAATTACTGTAGTGTAATTTTGCAGAATACTGTGAAGCAGTTAATATTTTTAATCTTTCTTACAAGTGATTTCACTTGGCAAGAACGTGTTCATCTTGAATTGTCAGAGTATCAACTTTTGACACTATCTACATGTTGTTGCAGTTGAAGAAGTAGATTTGAGCTAATACATCTATCAAGTACATCTGAGATTTTCAGGTGTTAAATACTTGTTTAAATTACTGGATTTAATCTGACCATCATTTAGAATAGCTCAAATGAATGTGCACTGAAAGATGTTGCAGTCATTCGCTAACCATGGAATGCAGTTCGGTACCTCTGAATGCTGTCTATAGAGACTTGTTGAAGTGAAACTTCTTTAGCGGCACCTGAGTAAAATTCCATAGCAGTAAATGGACTGAATGGTGACGGAAGTGACGTCACTGCTGGCAGAAGAGGCCATCAGCGTTGTCAGCTTCCAACACCAGCAGTCACCAGAGAGGAGGAAGGCAGCGCACAGGGAGAGGGGAGAGGTGAGAAAAACACACACAATGACTCACACAAAGTCCTGTCGCGTGTCCGCAGCTCTGCTGAGGGGGAGAGAGTGGGGTCTGCTCCGGGCCGGGGGACTCAGACAACAGCGGGCCTGGCCGGTGTATGCTGAACACCCCCTCCCCGTTCCGCTACCGGGGGGAGGAGAGAGGGGTGCTAGCTCGGCGTGCCTGCACAGAAGGCACCAGCAGCAGGACACGTGGTATAACACACACACAGACTGACACACACACAGACTGACACACACAGTAACACAAACACAATAACTGACACACTGACACACACACTGACACACACTAGGAATTCACAGTTACTATAAACATAGAAGTGCAAATATCTAAAACATGCATTCTAAGTCAAACTTCTTTGCATTTTGGCACTGTAATGTTTTTAATTAAAAATCAAAACACTTTCACTTACAAGTAAAATTTCTGCGACAAACGATAAAGAAGTTTCACTTAAAATGTGCGTGCTTAGCACACACTTTTTTCCCCCATAGAATGATGAGTCGCAAAAGATATTCCCTTCATAAATCATTCCCAATGATACACTGGACAGTCCGATCAGTAAAAATAGTTGGAATTTATTTGATCAGTTTTTACTCTGAGTAGATTCACAAGTGGAATAGAGCCACGATTAGAAACAAATAATATTGTGAATGCGGACCATGAAGCAACCAGTCTAGGTTACCAGTAGATTGTTGCAAAATGTTAAGCCAACTTTTAACTACTGAGACAAAATACGTTAGCAGTGCCCAGAGCAATATGTCACAGTTGTGGAACAGGGTCGGTAAGGTAGTGTGGAAAGATGGGAGGAGCAAGTTGATAGAAATAAAAATGTAACAAGCCATGATACGCAAGTAGATAGACTAAGCACCATAAGGTGCAGGTGAGCTCTAACAGGCTCTTAGCATTAGACTAAAGGCTTGCACTAGTGGTGGAAACCCTGACACACGGCCAACCAGGGTGTAGGATGCCAAATAATGATGTCAAACGATACCGACATACATTTTGCTGTGCACAAGAGCTTCTTCCGGTGTGGGCGTGTAAGTGCACTGGGGGCCTTTTTGTAGTATTCAGTTAACTTGACAACTGGAGACGCTACTTAGCATAGAATGCTCATGCCAAACAGTGCTAAAGTGTGTCAAATCACGGAGTATGTACAGTACATATATGTAGGGCCACTTTTGAGTATAAAAGTATTTAATTATTGTCTACCTTTTTTTTAACTAAAGATGTTCCTATATGTTTAACTCCTGGTACTTTTGTAGAGTACTTTCAATTACTTTGTTTTGAAAATCATTTCAATTAATTTCCACAACTGTACATGCTCAAATACAGCAAAACTGCCAAATGAGGTACCTTGAGAGTCTGACAATGGAATTTCAACGTTGTTCACAATACCAGCCAGAAATGCTATTAGGCGATAACTCGCGCTATCGTGTTTTTGAAATAATTTTCACAGAATCTGATATCACACAGTAACATACTGTATTGTACTGTATATAATGGTATTGAAATGAAATGTAAAATGTAAAAACTTGTAAAGGCTAAAAAGTAATTTAGAAAAATACAATTTTTATTTGATAAAGTTTAAATGAATAATGCAATAATACAAATGTCCTCGGTCTTCTTCCAAATTTACACTGTTCTTTCTTCATCTTCTTCAACTTGGTGAGCTCTTGGACATTTTAGACTGTAAAGAGAGAATATTCAATATTAATAATTGTGCATAAATACAGTTGGGTACTGCTCGTGCGTGTCTATCTGCAACCTGGTTGAAACACATAAGCATGTCATAGAATTGCTGCACATGCGGGTCACTATGGAACCTGGTTGAAACACATATGCGTGTCATAGAATTTATGCGCATGCGGGTCACTATGGAACCTGGCTGAAAATAGAACTACTGTATTATACAAGATGCATAAATTAAAGTACAGTACATTACCTGGCAGTATTGATGGATTGGTGTGCTGCACGAACATGGTGTTGGCTTCATCCTGACGTAAAACCTGCAAAACATAAAAGAACAGAACAATTACACAATGACCACAGTATGAATTGTTGCATATTTTATATACTTTTCTACTGTACGGTCAACCTGCCATCTTCTGTAGCCTCTTTTTACTGTATCAGATACATGTTCAAATGTTACATACTGCAATTGAAAGATTTATTTTTTTAGAGAAGAGAATACAGCGGATGAATGAATTTAAGTATAGGACATTACCTGGCAGTATTGATGGATGGGTTTCCGGCATTAACACAGTGTTGGCTTTGGCCCAACGCTAAACCCGCAAAACATAAATGAACAGAAGAATTAAACAATGACTTCAATGGTGCTCAATTTAAAAACATATTTTTTCAAAACTTTCTGTAATGGATTAAAACATTTCTGTTGCATCTTTATTTTTTTTTAATAGAGATAGTCCTTCTCCTGGCCTTGAGAACTCCACCCACGAGCCCTATGATGCCTCAAAAGGGCATAGATGGTGTCTGTGATGGCTTTAAAAATTATAGGGGTAATTTTAAAATGCTTGTTCAGTTCCTCCATCATGCTTCTCCTTAAATTGTTCGGAAGCGCATTCTTTCTACTTGAGCCATCAAGGTTGACTCTTTGGCACCACTCAGTACAAATACAGCTCAAAACGGACGGTGCTTGAAAAGTAGCAGGGCTAATCAACTAGGCTGTCCTCTGCAGTTGTTCACATTTCTGGTCACAGTGCCCATTGGAATAATGGAAATTAGGATGTCACTTACTGAACTTGACCGCCTCACCAGTTCTCATAGCCTCTGGGGTGCAGCAGCTATGCTTCAGAGAGCAGGCATGGCTATATGCTCTCGGAGGATACTGTCCTGTAGTACTCCATCCAGGGTTCTCATTGACAATCCCTCCTCTTCATCTGGGATATTTTCCAAGACACATATAACAAGTAGACGGGGGATGGACAGGGTGCCTCCACTGGTGAAAATGGTCTAGGGTGTTCAGAGTGATTCGGACGCTGGAAGGGTGCACTGGGTGTGCAGGGTACCTCCGGTGTTGGAGAGGGTGCCTCTGGGGGTAGTGAGGGCACCTCTAGATATCCCTCTAGCTGCAGTGGGCATAGGGAAGCGGGTATAGAGACCCGCCATGTCCCTCCATCTCTCCAAAATCAGGTCCAAATTTTCCTCCATTCTGTCCCTGTATTGCTGCATTGGGAAAGGTGTTCTGCAACCACAAAAAAGTTCCAACATGCATAGACCCGGACTTGTAGGATGGATTGAGGTGAGCAGGGGAGGTCCGGTCTTGCCGTGATGGTTGCAGCCGACATTGAGGTGAGCTGAGGGGCTGAGATGGATGCCGGGCGAGGGGAGCTGCGATGGGTGCCGGGCGAGCTGGAGGTGCCCTTCCAGGAAATTTTAGAGGAAATTACTTTGGCTATATTCTTCTTTCTCCACTCCTGTCCAAGATTATTGGCCTTGGTAGGTTTAGGTGCGGTTTCTTTCCCCACCGTGGCATTTTGTCTGGGGCTCTCAGGTAAAGCTGCCACATTTTGTTTTCTCAGGGCTGGGATAGCAGCAGCAAGCCCGTTCTTGTGTCCGTAGAAGCAGGATCTATCTATAGCACAAGATAAAGTACCCGAAAGCACAAGTAATTTCAGATAAAGATCAGTGTGTGAGGCTATGCAATATGTCAGAGCTTTTATATACAGTATCGCTGACGTCATTTGGCGTGGGCGGGACTACTTTGCCAAAGTGTCAAAAGTAGGCGTATACTTTACCTGTCGCTTTATCTTTTAAATATATAATATTGTATGTTGATTCAATACACATTGAATACACATTCAATATACATTAATTCATAGCTTAGTCCTTTTACAAAGCAGCAAAGACAAATAAACTAATTTCCGAGGAATGTAGCATGTTGATAAGGTGTATGTACAAGAATGGATACAGAATAATGCACATCCAACAGTGGCTAGCGGAAGCAGGCATCCAGGTGAAAAAGCACTGTGTCCTGCCTCATGCCCATGTGAAGACTAAAATTGTTAAAATAGTTTCCCTGGAGTGGGTGCTTAGGGCTTTTGGGTGAGTAGGGGTTAATACTAGAGACACACAGAACCCCTATATAGCACTCTATTCCTATGTGAGATGATGAGTAAATTTAAAATGTTATATTTTATTAAACAAAGTTAAAACAGTGGGGTTTAAAACAAGTATTAAATAGTAGCAAGTGTTTGGTACTCCTTGGATGACTTTCTCCCAGGGAGTGTCAGATAGGGTAGTAAGATCCAGTGTTAGTGAACTCACTGGCCCTAGCAACCTTCATATGGAGCGATTGGCTAGAGGTAAGGTGATTTGGGACCGATAGTTGTTATATATGTCGTGTCACAGTATATGGGTACTTGTTGGTGCACAGGATAGACAAGACCTATTACTGTACTGCTAAATGTTGCAGTCAGGTAAGGGCATAAATGTATTGGTATACAGTTATTGGTAAGTGTGCACCAAATGTGTGCTAACGCCAACTGGGGTCTGTCATGCGTGAGCATAGAATATAGACCATAATTGTCACGTGTAAACTTAGGATCTGAGTGATGCAGATCTTTGGTCAACACTAGTACTAAATGGATATACTGTTAATTGTTGAGACACTGCTTGAACTCCTAATTGTAACAAACTAGGAGCTGTTGCTAAGAGCTCCACCTTTAAGGACCAGGAAACAGGTTAGTAATTTACAACCCTTGCCTAATTGGTGCTTCACTTATACATATATTTTTTGTAAAACTGGCACTCCAGATGTAAGTAACTGGTGGGGATACCAGGGGCTGTTGATACACAATCCTTTTTGCTGGTGAGTAGGGGTTAACCAATTCATTACCTTAGCAGTATTAACCACTAAGGTAATGAAGGGCTAAACCTCTCCCACAACCTTCCCGGTAAGCCTAACCACCCACCCTGGGGCAACTACCCCCTTAACCCACCCCATCTACCCTCAACAAACCAGGTAGTTTGGTTTAACCCTTTCATTACATTTGAGGCAAGCCGCTAAGGTAATGAAGATGCTTTTATTTTATTTTAATGACTTATTATTGAAGCAGGTTGTCTCCAAAGCTGAATCGCATTCATTTCAGTCCTGCGGACCCCTGCATCCCGAGATACAGGCCCCAGTATGGGGTGCTGGTATCTCTCTGCAGGTTTAATTCTCCTATGTCAAGGCCCACGTGACCGGGACATTTAAAAAATACCCCCTGCATAGGATCGCCTGTTAGAGGTGTGCAGAAAGAGTGACTGATTCTGTCTACTCTCACTGCACGTCTCTTCCAGACTGATGCGGCCCGATAAGATTAACACAGTGAGAGTCCCATTCAGAAGCAGGGACCCCCCACTGTGTTAATCCTGATGGGCCATTAGTCTGGTTGCAAGCAGGAAGTGGTTCAGGCAGCTGCCATCTACGGTTTCCTGGCCAACTATGCAACCAACTATCTGGCTGCATCTGTATGTGTGCCTCTTACGGGGACGACAAGGATTTCTTTTTTGCTGGACACAGAGGACCTAGGAAACTGCAAGAGGCTGGACCAAGACACCTGGACACCACTGACCTGAAGGGCCATCTGCTTTGAGGTACTGCTGAGAGTTTGGGGTGGTAGGCTGGAAAGGTGCTTATCCTCCTAGTCTTGTAAAACAGGGACTGGGGGAGGAAGTAAGTTAGCCCTTACAAAGGGATAGGTGCTTGTTGTTTTTGTATATTTGTGTTTGCTCTGCTGTTTAAAGGGACAGGCTCAATAAAGCCATACAGTATGTTAATTTCACTCTAAACGGTCTCCATTTCCATACCTCTGCACACATCTCTTACATATCGCGTTTGAAGTGGGATGAGAGGTGGCCCTTGAATTTCAAAGGGGCCCCGGAGGCTGCCTGTGAATTTTTTGCGCTTTTGTCTGCATACAGTTCCTGCAAACAGCCTGAGCAACAAAACAAAGAATAACATGCAGAAGTGACCAGAATTATAGGGCTACACATCCAGGCAGGAAAACTACATTGCACTGGAGAAAGCAACAATGCCATCGTTTGCCCAGGAGGACTGCGACAGATAGTGACCCACATAAGGGACTGATGCTGTAACCAGAGTCTACATCACCACTTGTGTGAAGAAGAAAAAAAAAGAAAAAACCCTGAGAATTTAAAATGGCTGCCCAGCTGAAGTCGAATACAGACTCTGCAAGAATTGATGGAAACAAAAAAGGGTGAACTGCGCTCTAATAATTGTGAATGAGTACTTAGTGCTTAAACAGTGAATATTCAGTGATAAATTATATATATATATAAACCTGTTACTTTGAATGTGAAGGTGTGCAGCTATATTCGTGGAATGGCTCCACAGACCAAGGCTAGAAGAACAAAGACAAAAGAAACAGCGCAAAAAACCTCATAGTGTAGTATATAAAAAATTATATTATGGTATAACAGGTGAGTATTGCACGTACATCAGTTATAATAATTACTAGCAGTACATGTATATGGACATGTTACCAATCAGCAACAGATGGGGTATAATGGTCACCGGATGGATTTTCTTCTCCTCTCACGTCTCCCTTAAATGTTCTCTGCACGGATCAGACCGCCGTGATGTAAGGTATCAGCCCCACGACGTGGACACAGCAACCCGATCGAATTCGTCTGTCCCACGGTGTACTCACGGCAGCTGTTGCAGGGAAGCAGGCTCTCACTCACTGGCTTTCCGGCATCTGTCTGCACGTGCAGCATCCACTGCTGGAGGCTCCTGCACAGAGACTTTTTCACTCTCGGTGCAACGTTCTGTCTCGTGCCACCGGCTGCTGATCCAGTCTCTGTGCAGGAGCCTCCAGCAGTGGATGCTGCACGTGCAGACAGACGCCGGAAAGCCAGTGAGTGAGAGCCTGCTTCCCTGCAACAGCTGCCGTGAGTACACCGTGGGACAGACGAATTCGATCGGGTTGCTGTGTCCACGTCGTGGGGCTGATACCTTACATCACGGCGGTCTGATCCGTGCAGAGAACATTTAAGGGAGACGTGAGAGGAGAAGAAAATCCATCCGGTGACCATTATACCCCATCTGTTGCTGATTGGTAACATGTCCATATACATGTACTGCTAGTAATTATTTTAACTGATGTACGTGCAATACTCACCTGTTATACCATAATATAATTTTTTATATACTACACTATGAGGTTTTTTGCGCTGTTTCTTTTGTCTTTGTTCTGCAAGAATTGGGAAGAAAATGTGTTCCTGGTGTAAAGAGCCCAGCCACACGGCATCTGATGAGGAGGAGGATGCCTATATGGCCCCATAAAAAATGCAGCAGCCAGAGGAATATTTTATTTCAATGAGCCAAGGAACTGCAGCAGCAAGCAATGCACTGTGGTCACAAGGAAATTGGAGAATTTTTTTTGGCAAGTGCAGATCCAGTATAACGGAATAATGTGTACACAATACTGCTGATGTTTCAGAAGCTACTAAAGTAAAGAAGAAAAAGTCTACAGAGATGCCTGTGAAAACAGCTGCAATAGCGCCTCCTGAGGTCAGGAAGAAAAATACAGCTGATACCACCAAAATGGAGGACAAGATGTGGTGTTCCTGTAATGAACCCTACCCCATGGAAGAGTGGCCCTTCTGGTCCTATGAGGATACAGATAAGGATGAAGATATCTCTTATGGGGAACCCGAACCGAGTCGCACCCACTAAACACCCCATGAATGGTGGAGGTGCCTGAACTCGGTACGCACCGAAAAGACAGCTCTCTATGATGACGAATGTGATCGGCAGGAGAAACAGCGGGAGCAGCAGATCACTGAATATTAATGCCACCTAATGCAACTGCAAGAAAAGCAGGACGGATACAGTGAAACGGTTGAAGTTTCAAATAAAGGAGAAGACCCCAGTATCCCTGATGGGACAGAGTTGTCCAATACAAAGAGGCAGAAAAAGAAAACCAGTTCTTCACTTACTGTGGAAGGAACCAACACGTCCACAAATCCCATGGTGAAAAAGGGGGTCAGAAACGCACTAGCCTAGAGAAAATTGAGTATTCGTCCTGCAGATGACAGAATATCCAGAGGGCCCAAGGCAGAAGTCGTGTACCCCAAAGAAGTGTCTGTCCGATGCAAACAGTGAGAAACCCTCAACAAACTATACCAGGGAAGTGGAGCCGGAACCAATAAGTGACGATCCCTTGACCAGCCCTGAAGATACACTGCAAGCTGCCAGGCATGTCTGTGAACAATTAAAACTGAAGAGAGAACATAATGCTGAGCTACAGAAGACTGTGTTCATTATTTACTCTTTGACCAGGACTGAATTGGAGGATCTAAAGACTGATCTAGATACTGCAAACACTACTATTACTGCCATGGAAGAAAAGCAAAGCAGACAGACTGATTGACAACCTGAAACAGAAATATAAGGAGGCTCTGCAAGAGGTTCACGCTCTCAGCACAGAGGTGGAACATTCATGTCAGGCGGGCCACAGTCTAAACACAGACCTGTGTATGTTGCAGGAAGCCTATGAGAATGCCCTGAGTGATTTAGAGACCGTAAAGAGAGAGATTCAAGTCTGGAAAAGGAAAATTCAGATTTGTCTGACCAGGCCAGTGAAGGAAATGAGAAGCTTCACCAAGCAGTAAAAATGAAGAAACAATTGGCCCACAAAAAGTTAGAAGTACAGGCTGTACTGTAGAATGCAGAGGGAAGGCTGGAAAAAGAACGTCTCTCCCTGGAGCAGCGTACACAAGCAGAGCATATACTTCAGAGCCAGCTGCAAGAGCTGCGTGCGCATGTACAGGAGGCCAAGGAGAAGCAGTGGGTCCTGCAGGAAGAAAGTATCCAGGCTGCTAACAAGTAAAGGTGCTGCAGGAGTGCCTAAAAAATATCCAGTGCCCCCCCCGCAGAGCAGCATGAGGAGCCTAAGGCCATGTTGAGCTTCACAAGAGCATCGCTGGAGGTAGAGCTTTGAGGCCCAGTGACTCTGTATGAGAGGGAGCACGAGAAAGTCCAGAAACAAGAGCAAGAGCTTATGCTTAGAGCGGAGATGATAAAGTGGCATGATGTATGCCTAGACAAGTGAATATAACTAGATGTCAGTAAAAATATCTGAATACAGACTGGGTTGTTTACGTCCAAGGCATGGAAAAGGCAGTATGGGTAGCCATATGCTACTTATATGCTGGCAATTTCTATATTAATTATTTCTACTTTTCTTTTTCAGCTGTTCCTGGCTAAATACGTATCTCTTGAAAACCTCATATGTTCACCCACTGGAAAAACTAATTGAAAATGTTTTACTTCTGAAACGGTAGCCACCGAATGGATCCATTGTCATTGGTTTGCACTTAGATTTACTATATATAATGTGAACTGGAGTTGGGAAGTCTTTTCTTTCTTACTACAGACCTGTCACTGTCAGCGGTCACTGGTTCTATGAGTCTCACCGATTTTAGCATCAGTAACTTCATCGACTACATTGATTACAAAAAATCTTCACTTTTCCTTTCAAATGTCATTCATTGGGCCAAAACTCTCCAATTCTCCCTGATTTCATTCCTTAGTAGTTGACATTTGGATTAATATAACATGACAACCCATTTTGTTTCATTTTTATGTGAAAAATATGTTGTGCTCTTTACTCTTCCAGAAAGCAATGGCTATAGAAAATGAGTGATTTAAAATGGCAAACAAATATCTAATGAACCATTACGCTCCCTGAATATTTCTATTTCTGCGGTTTCATTAACAAGAAAGAAATACTGAACAGCAAAAATTGAATTGAATACTGTACATAGAAAAAATTTAAATTCTATGGCTTTACTTATTTTAACGATTTACAGAGCTAGGCCTGAGCAGGTGTTTAATTAGATCTGCTAAGCAATCACGTTGAGGTTTATGCATTTCAGTCATGATGGTAGAACAAATAGTAACAGATTGCTTAATTGTCACTAGTAAACACCTGCTTAGGTTTTCTACTGCAGGAAAACAAGAACATCAAATACTGGTATAAGAATAAGGAATTACTGGCTGTATGCAAATGTACTGTAACACATACTTATAGCTAAGCATGACTATATACATGTATATGACAGAACTGGCCTTAGCCTTTGTGGGGCCCAAGGAAGCACACTGACAGAGGGGCCCCTCCGTTGGTCAAAGTTGTGGATACTTACCTCGAAGAGTGGATATATACAGTATATATATATATATATATATATATATATATATATATATATATATATATATATATATATATATATATATATATATATATATATATATATATATATATATACAGTGGTTGACAAATCACCAAAAAATCTACTCGCCACAGAAAAAAATCTACTCGCCACCTAGTACCAAACGTGTGCTGCTTGGGCCAATATTTACTCGCCCGGGGCTTAAATCCACTCGCCCGGGCCGAGCAAATGTATAGGTTTGTCGAACACTGTATATATATATATATATATATATATATATATATATATATATATATATATATATATATATGTAGCCCTCCTACCCCTTTATGGGAAGAGTCTACGGGTGCTGATATTACCTGTTGGCTCACAGAGACCTGAGCCTCTGCCACTGAGAGCCTGGGCTACACCTGAGCTACTAGGTGACAGTGCCTTCACCTGTACGGGATCCCTAGTGTTGGGGATGACCCCGTGCAGGAACAAGTAATAGTACCACACAACATATAATTGTAACCTTATAACCTTTACTAAACACACACATAGGATATATGTCAATCGCTCTTATATTGCATAAAGGGGTTTCACATATACGGCCCTGAGGAAGGTCTCCCTGTGAGACCGAAACGTTGGCTTTCGTGTATCTGTTCATTCAATACAGATTATTTTGGATTATCCCTCGTTGGTTGCTGTCTCTTTACTGGTCTTTGGGCTGGTTCGTATGATATATATATATATATAACCTGCACGTCTGCAGTGACCCACCACTGTGTTACCCCCATACCGTGTCCAAATTACTGTTCAGGGCCCTTGGCCACTCTACCACGTAAGTGTCCCCAAGTGGTACTCCCACCCTTTAGGCGTGATCCGTGCGTTGCTGGACAGTGTTGGTGCACTTATAGAACGATGAATGGAAGGAGGGTGTTATCTAATAGCGCTTATATCTAAACACATTAATTAGTGACATACAATGTGATGTGACTGTGAATTAAGTCAAAGTGAATACACAATAAAAATGTGAAAAATAAATAAAGTGGATACAAACAGGTTAGTCAGAATGCAGCTCAACCCAAGGTAGGATTAACTTTCTTTAATCCAGGAGAAGTCGAAGTCCAAGACAATCAGGGAGCGCAAAGACCATGAAAAATAAAAAACATATCCAACAAATGCAATATGTCTGATGCTAATATTGTAACATCCAGACGATAAACATCCAATGATTTATATAGTCACAGAGTAATTAATCTGTGTTCAGGTGTATGTAAAGGTATCTTTAGGTAGCGATGAACTCCCCAATAGAAACTGCCTCTGCATGAGTTTTATGGTATCGTCACCGCTTGTATAGAATTAAAAAAGAAGAACAGACATAGTGTAGACTGCACCCATAAAACAAATTATGCAGTAGGATGGTAAGAAATACACTCACATGGTTTTTCATATATAGATAGCAGTTAGATCATACGATCATGTGGTCTGCACCCACAGTGGAGGTTCCTGAGCCTTCTCTCAGCTCGATACACCAGACAGTCGCGTCTTCCCTCTCTCGCACTTCCGGGTTGGTTACTCCCAGAAGTGCGAGAGAGAGAAGACGCGACTGTCTGGTGCATCGAGCTGAGAGACGGCTCAGGATCCTCCATTGTGGGTGCAGACCTCATGATTGTATGATCTAAATGCTATCTATATATGAAAAACCATGTGAGTGTATTTCTTACCATTCTACTGCATAAATATTTTTATGGGTGCAGTCTACACTATGTCTGTTCTTCTTTTTTAATTCTATACAAGCGGTGCCGATACCATAAAAGTCATGCAGAGGCAGTTTCTATTGGGGAGTTCATCGCTACCTAAACATACCTTTACATACACCTGAACACAGATTACTCTATGACTATATAAATTATTGGATGTTTATCGTCCGGATGTTTCAATATTAGCATCAGACATATTGCACTATGTTGGATATGTTTTTTATTTTTCATGGTTTTTGCGCTCCCTGATTGCCTTGGACATATACATACACATATACACACATATATATACACATATATATATACACACACACACATATATATTGTGACAAACGGCTTACTCCGGGGCTCCGTCGTTTGTCCGGGACTGTTTAGAACACGGTCTTTTAGGGTAGGTTAAATGATGAGGCGTCACGTACTGTTCCTTTAAACAGGCTATGCCTGGTTTATTCAGTCCCAGGCACTGAGACTGCCACAGTGCATACAACAGAAAACAGATCAAAACAAAAGCTGCTCACCTGAGCGATAACTTAACTTAGATATCCCTGACTCAGGGTTGGAAGTGGCTTTTCCACTCCCAACAACAAAACAAGGTACTTTTGCAGTCTTACACAAATGAACAGAAAGATTGAACCTGTTTGGGGAAGAGGCTTCTCCCCTCTGTAGTTCAGCAGCCTTCCAGCCTCCTGGCTCTTGTGGAGAGACCAGAGCAAACAGGAAATCAGTCTTTCATACCTGATTCCTAATTAGCATGACAGGTGACAGAAATCAGGCAGCAGACAAACTCTGGTCTGGATCTCTCATCCCTCAGTTCCAGCGCTTGCCAAACTGTGGGATGGAGTGTATGTATTATAAGGCTGCACTCCCAGGCCAAACAGGATAGAAACTGTCTAGTATCCTGGGAGCCCTATATACGGAATTTATTACCATCCCCTGGTTTCTGTCACATATCCTCCCCCCCAGCTCAGACCTCGAGGGATGAGCGACCATGGATATTAGGGAGTGCATCCTTGACAACCCGTCAGCATTGCCATGTTTGTGCCCTGACCTGTGTTCCACAGAAAATTTAAAGGGTTGTAGGCTTAGGAACCACCTGGTCACTCTAGCATTCTTTTCCCTGTTTTGACACATCCAGGTAAGGGGTGCATGATCTGTGACCAACCGGAATTTTCTCCCCAACAGATAGTATTTGAGCGTCTCTACAGCCCACTTTATTGCGAGACACTCTTTCTCTACTATGGAGTAATTTTTCTCCTGGGGATTTAGTTTCCTACTTAAATAAAGGATGGGGTGCTCCTCACCTTGAGACTCCTGGGAGAGTACCGCCCCCAGCCCTACCTCAGATGCGTCGGTTTGGACTACGAACTCTTTGGAGAAGTCAGGTGTGACCAACACTGGTTGGGCACAGAGAGCTTCTTTCAGGCTTCTAAAGGCCTGTTCGGTTTCCGGGGACCACTTTACCATTAGCGGTCCTCTTGCTTTTGTGAGGTCAGTTAGTGGGGTTGCCTTAGTTGCAAAATTGGGAATAAACCTTCTATAGTACCCAATTAACCCCAAAAAGGTCCTTACTTGTTTTTTTGTAACTGGCCTTGGCCAATTTTGTATCGCCTCCACTTTGAGTGTTTGGGGTTTGAGTAAACCTCTGCCAATAGAATATCCCAGATACTTGGCCTCCTCCAGACCAATAGTGCATTTAGCGGGGTTAGCAGTTAGTCCAGCAGACCGGACTGCGTCAAGCACAGCTTGGACCTTTGGAAGGTGGGATTGCCAATCTTCACTATGGATTACCACATCATCCAGGTAGGCGGCAGCATACCGAGCATGTGGTTTTAAAATTTTATCCATCATTCTTTGGAATGTGGCGGGAGCTCCATGTAAGCCAAAAGGCAACACCTTATACTGAAAGAGGCCGTCTGGGGTTGAGAAGGCTGTCTTTTCTTTTGCCCTTTCTGTGAGGGGAACCTGCCAGTACCCTTTTGTTAGGTCTAGGGTTGTGAGATATCGGGCTTTGCCCAGTCTCTCTACAAGTTCATCTACCCTGGGCATAGGATAAGTATCAAATTTTGACACCGCGTTTAGTTTCCGGTAGTCATTACAAAACCTTGTTGTACCGTCTGGCTTTGGGACTAAGACTATAGGGCTGTTCCACCCACTTTGGGATTCCTCAATTACACCTAGTTTTAGCATTTTTTTAACCTCTAAACTTATAGCCTTTCTTTTGGCCTCTGGGATTCGGTACGGTTTAAGGTTAACTCGGACCCCCGGTTCAGAGACTAGGTCATGTTCAATTACGCTAGTTCTACCTGGCCGTATAGAGAAGATTTCTTTGTTTCTTCTCACTAAATTCTGAACCTCTCGTTTCTGATGAACAGACAGGGTTTCAGCTATGCTAACCTCTGGGTCAGTTTCTTGATTCTCTGACGGACCTGGGGGTACTAGGGTTAACAAGACTTCTCTATCTTTCCAGGGCTTGAGTAGGTTTATATGGTAAATTTGCTCAGGTTTCCTCCTACCTGGCTGTCTTACCTTATAATTTACTTCTCCCACTCTTTCCAAGACCTCATATGGCCCATGCCATTTAGCAAGGAATTTACTCTCCACGGTGGGAACCAGAACTAGTACCCTATCACCTGGAGAAAAAATTCTGACCCTAGCACCCTTATTATATGTATTCCTCTGTGCTTCTTGAGCTTTCTCCATGTGTTCCCTCACTATGGGTAGGACTGCAGCAATGCGGTCCTGCATCTGGGCAACATGCTCTATTACACTTCTGTAAGGGGTAACCTCGTGTTCCCAAGTCTCTTTGGCTATATCCAGTAAGCCCCTTGGGTGTCGGCCATACAATAGTTCAAACGGGGAGAAGCCTGTGGATGATTGGGGAACTTCCCTAATGGCAAATAACAGGTACGGTAACAAACAATCCCAGTTTTTCCCATCTTTATCAACCGCCCGCCGTAACATGCTCTTTAAGGTTTTATTGAACCTTTCCACTAAACCATCTGTTTGTGGATGATAGACTGAGGTTCTGAGATGCTTGATTTTTAGGAGTTTACATAGCTCTTTCGTTACTTGGGACATAAATGGTGTTCCCTGGTCAGATAGAATCTCTTTAGGAATCCCGACCCGGGAAAACAGAACTACTAACTCTTTTGCTATGTTTTTAGCTGAGGTGCTACGTAGGGGAACTGCCTCCGGATATCGGGTGGCATAATCTAATATTACCAATATATGCTGATGTCCCCTAGCAGACTTTATTAGGGGTCCTACTAGATCCATAGCAATCCGGTCAAATGGTACCTCTATTATGGGAAGAGGTACCAATGGGCTGCGGTACGCCTTGAACGGGGCGGTGATCTGACATTCTGGGCATGAGGAACAATAATTCGTAATTTCTGCCAGAACCCCAGGCCAATAGAAGCTTCGGAGAACCTTTTCTTTTGTCTTTTCCACCCCTAGGTGTCCCCCCAATGGATGATTATGTGCGAGGTGTAATACTACGTTACGGAATGTCTGTGGTACCAACAATTGTTTAGTTGTAACTGATTTCCTTTTATCAACCCGATATACTAGGTCGTTCTCTACCTCGAAGTAGGGGTAAGCAAGTGACCTATCTGGTTGGCCAGGAGTACTATTCTGGTCCCGTATATTTCCCCTTGCTACCGCTAATGTGGGGTCCTCCCACTGGGCCTTCTTAAAACTCCCAGGACTGACCTCTAGGTCAGCGAGGGTCTTATCCGGTTCTGGGGTGGTAAGTGTCTGCTCAACATCTTGATTTGGGGTATTCCCTACCAAAGTAGTGATGGGGAAGGGAATTTTACAGCACTCCTCCTTTCCCCCCTTCTTATTTGGGCCCTCGTCAACCTCCATTTCTGAAAAAGGGAAAGGATTTGTTTCTTCTAATACTTCGTTATGGTCCGCTATTGAACTCTGGGCGCTATTCTGAGCGGGGGACCACATTTTTAGAAAATGGGGAAAGTCGGTCCCTATTAACACATCATGTGCCAGTTTGGGTACAATACCCACCTTGAAATCTAAAGAACCAAACTCTGTTTCAAAAAAAACATCAACAGTGGAATATTCATGATTATCCCCATGTATACAACAAATTGCCACTCTTTGTGAACTGTTTCCCTGTTTCTTCTTAATGGGCAAGAGGTATTCGGACACTAGTGTGACCATGCTCCCAGAGTCAAGAAGTGCCCGAACCCTCTTACCATTAACCTTTACAAATGCCCACAGATGGTTATTCAAGGGGTCCTCTGGGCTAGGGCCCATACATTGGGACAACAGCGAATAAGGTTCCACGCTGTTGCATTGCATGGGCTCATCATTTAGTGGGCAGATTTTTGCTGTGTGGCCCCTCTCATGACAATTTACACATTTAGGTACATAGTCTGTGTCCCACTTAGAGCCTTTTCCCGGCTCCCCATGTTGGCTATTGCCCTTAGTGTGCGAACCACTGTTGCTTGTGCTGCGTGAAGGGGGTCGCCGCTCTTCAGCGCCCCTTAACCCCGGTACCCTTTTACCGTCTCTGGAAGAGTCCTGGAACCTCGGGTAGTGGGGTTGCTCCACGACTGTGGGTTGCGGGTGCTCTTCTGCTGCATTGTACCTTTCTACGAGGGCCACAAGCTCATCCGCATTGTGGGGGTCACTCCGACTGACCCAACGGCGTAAGGCAGAGGGAAGTTTCCTCAAGAACTGGTCCATGACCAACCGTTCCACGATGTGGCTGGCTGAGTTGATCTCGGGTTGTAGCCACTTCCGGGCGAGGTGGATGAGGTCATACATCTGGCTTCGGGTGGCTTTATCCATCGTGAAGGACCATGCGTGAAACCTTTGGGCGCGAACAGCCGTGGTTACGCCGAGGCGGGCGAGGATCTCGAACTTCAATTTTGCATAGACGTTAGCTTCGGCTGGCTCTAGATCAAAGTAAGCCTTCTGGGGTTCGCCGCTTAGGAAGGGTGCGATTAGACCAGCCCACTCAGCTTCTGGCCATCCCTCTCTCTGTGCCGTGCGTTCAAACGTGAGAAGATAGGCTTCCACATCATCCGAGGGTCCCATCTTCTGAAGGTAGTGGCTTGCCCTGGTCATTTTCGGAACTGGGGCTGCCGCTGCCAGTGGAAGGTTACTGATAGTCCCCCTCAGGATCTCGAGTTCCTGCTGTAAGCCCTGAGCGAACCGCTGTTGCTCCTCTCTCAGCAAGCGGTTTGTCTCTTGCTGGTTTGCATTCGCGTTTTGCAGGGCTTCATTCGTCTGTTGCTGGTTTGCATTCGCCTGTTGCTGGTTGGCATTCGCCTGTTGCTGGTTGGCATTAATCTCTTGCTGGGCTATTAGCAGCTGTTGCTGGGCTGCATTCGTCTGCTGCTGGTTTGCATTAGTTTCTTGCTGGGCTATTAACAGCTGTTGCTGGGTTTCATTCACGTCTTTCTGGGCAGCGACATTGCGTACCAGCGCACCCACCACGTCTTCCATCTTGTTTGCAGAGGATGAAAAAAACTTTTTTTTTTTTTTTTTTTCTTTCTTTCAAAGTTCTTCAACCCGCAGACCCCCTAGTGCTCTGCCCGCATTCTCCACCATATGTGACAAACGGCTTACTCCGGGGCTCCGTCGTTTGTCCGGGACTGTTTAGAACACGGTCTTTTAGGGTAGGTTAAATGATGAGGCGTCACGTACTGTTCCTTTAAACAGGCTATGCCTGGTTTATTCAGTCCCAGGCACTGAGACTGCCACAGTGCATACAACAGAAAACAGATCAAAACAAAAGCTGCTCACCTGAGCGATAACTTAACTTAGATATCCCTGACTCAGGGTTGGAAGTGGCTTTTCCACTCCCAACAACAAAACAAGGTACTTTTGCAGTCTTACACAAATGAACAGAAAGATTGAACCTGTTTGGGGAAGAGGCTTCTCCCCTCTGTAGTTCAGCAGCCTTCCAGCCTCCTGGCTCTTGTGGAGAGACCAGAGCAAACAGGAAATCAGTCTTTCATACCTGATTCCTAATTAGCATGACAGGTGACAGAAATCAGGCAGCAGACAAACTCTGGTCTGGATCTCTCATCCCTCAGTTCCAGCGCTTGCCAAACTGTGGGATGGAGTGTATGTATTATAAGGCTGCACTCCCAGGCCAAACAGGATAGAAACTGTCTAGTATCCTGGGAGCCCTATATACGGAATTTATTACCATCCCCTGGTTTCTGTCACATATCCTCCCCCCCAGCTCAGACCTCGAGGGATGAGCGACCATGGATATTAGGGAGTGCATCCTTGACAACCCGTCAGCATTGCCATGTTTGTGCCCTGACCTGTGTTCCACAGAAAATTTAAAGGGTTGTAGGCTTAGGAACCACCTGGTCACTCTAGCATTCTTTTCCCTGTTTTGACACATCCAGGTAAGGGGTGCATGATCTGTGACCAACCGGAATTTTCTCCCCAACAGGTAGTATTTGAGCGTCTCTACAGCCCACTTTATTGCGAGACACTCTTTCTCTACTATGGAGTAATTTTTCTCCTGGGGATTTAGTTTCCTACTTAAATAAAGGATGGGGTGCTCCTCACCTTGAGACTCCTGGGAGAGTACCGCCCCCAGCCCTACCTCAGATGCGTCGGTTTGGACTACGAACTCTTTCGAGAAGTCGGGTGTGACCAACACTGGTTGGGCACAGAGAGCTTCTTTCAGGCTTCTAAAGGCCTGTTCGGTTTCGGGGGACCACTTTACCATTAGCGGTCCTCTTGCTTTTGTGAGGTCAGTTAGTGGGGTTGCCTTAGTTGCAAAATTGGGAATAAACCTTCTATAGTACCCAATTAACCCCAAAAATGTCCTTACTTGTTTTTTTTGTAACTGGCCTTGGCCAATTTTGTATCGCCTCCACTTTGAGTGTTTGGGGTTTGAGTAAACCTCTGCCAATAGAATATCCCAGATACTTGGCCTCCTCCAGACCAATAGTGCATTTAGCGGGGTTAGCAGTTAGTCCAGCAGACCGGACTGCGTCAAGCACAGCTTGGACCTTTGGAAGGTGGGTTTCTGTCACAATATATATATATATATTTATACACACACACATATATATATATACACACACACACACAGAGGGCTAGCTATATATATATATATATAAATAAAAGAGAGAGAGAAGAGAGAGAGAGAAGAGAGAGAGAGAAGAGAAGAGAGAGAAGAGAAGAGAGAGAAGAGAAGAGAGAGAGAGAAGAGAGAGAGAAGAGAGAGAGAGAAGAGAGAGAGAGAAGAGAGAGAGAGAAGATAGAGAGAGAAGAGAGAGAGAGAAGAGAGAGAGAAGAGAGAGAAGAGAGAGAGAGAAGAGAGAGAGAGAAGAGAGAGAGAGAAGAGAGAGAGAGAGAGAGAGAGAGAGAGAAGAGAGAGAGAGAAGAGAGAGAGAGAGAGAGAGAGAGAGAGAGAGAGAGAGAGAGAGAGAGAGAGAGAGAGAGAGAGAGAGAGAGAGAGAGGCTGCCCTCTTTCCCCTACCCTCTGGGAAATTTCTACCAGTGTATTCTTTGGCTGCTGTGGTCATACCTGTGAGGCAAACAGAAGGCTGCAGATCTCCATGGTGGTGCGAGGGAGTATCAGGACAGGTTTGCGGTGAATTCCTCAGTGGTCAGCGCCTACAGTCCAAGAGAATCCTGCGGCTTCAGGATGCACCTCATGGACAAATCTTCTCTCTTTTACCATTACTATGCTTCAAAGACTACACTTTGGTGTATATTTGACCGAGGTTTATTCATCTTCATAGTACATGCACTGAATTGTACATCCCTACTCTGGTTCCTGTTTGCCTGGAGTTGACTGTGTTTGGTACTCTTAGTGTTCATTCATGCATATTAGTTCATTGTATATCTCGTTTTTACAGAGATATGCTCCACCTCCCTTCACCCGATTTGTGTTTCACTTATGCACGGTGTCAACTGCACTACACTCCCCCTGGTGGCTTGTGTGTTATTGCAGATTCTGCATTTTGATGTCTCTCTTCAGACACTGCTTGCAGCACTAATATTGTGCTGCGCCTTGCTGATGGAGGTCGGGTGGTTGCCTAGGTGATGAAGGATGCCTGTGCTTGATCAGCTGGCATATTCAGTAGCTGCGGCACACTCCAGAGGCAGCCTCCAAATTGGTCGCCAGCATCAATTAGCAGAGCAGGAAGGTCATCACATGGCTCCAATCAGCGTTTGCACTGTTTTCAGGTGATGGGTTCACAGGGGTTCAGGGTATTTAGTCACAGTAAGGCTTAGGCATCACTGCACACCCAAGGAAGAAGATCCCTCTGTGGGATCGTAACGTCGGATTTTCGTGTCAATGTTACAATACAATTCTTTGTACACTTACCTCTGAGTGCTGCCTCTCTTTGCTGTTCTGATGCCCTGCTTGATGGTAATGTTTTATATATATATATATATATATATATATATATATATATATATATATATATATCATAAAAAGTATACACAACAGAGCATAATCATTAAGGTGCAAGAAATTCCATGCAAAATTGTTCAATAATGGAAGCTAAAAACTGGGAGCTCGCATCCTACAAAAATGTTGCCACTGAAAATGTCATTTGCATGCAGTTTTCACATCAAAAGTGTTCTGTTTTACACTGTGGCCCATATTAACTAAGCAGTCTTCTGCAATAAGACAGGATCCAGTGTTGAAAGACGGCCTACAGCTAGATATGGGAAACTTATTTGCCAAAGTTTGAATTCGCCACGAAAGAGGCATTTATTGGCATTTGTGAATATTTGTGAATGTCACAAATATTTGGGCTTGCCTAACTTAAAATAGCTTTTAAAACTAAAAAACATGCAGTTCACCTTTGGCCACATCTCAGAGACCAAAGATGAATTACATTACATTCTTTCGAGCATTTGTTTAAGCAGCAAAACATCCAAAATCCTATACGTTTTTTTTTTGTTTTTTTTAAATAAAATCGGTTCTGTAGTATTAGATAATACTGGGTGAATTTGTTTTTCAACAAATAATGCAATTTTTTTGAATGCACGGGTCACCACTTCCTCTTTTGAAACAGTATCTCAACATCTTTTGTAGCTCTGCCATTTGGCAACAAAGCATCAAAAACAGATCTGTTGCAATTTTTCCAGCAGTAGACTGTTTATTGCCATGCTGAAAGATGTAACAATAATGTGTTACACTTAGTAATATAATGTTATGTAGCTATGCCAGTCATGGCTACCTGTCTGCCCTGCCTGACATATCAGTCTTAGTAAGTCCAAAGCATTATCAGGCATAATCCTGTGGTTCCCCCCCCCCCCCCCCCCCCTCAGGCAGCCTTCCTGAGTGACAGGGTTGGAGATGGAACTTGGTCTCTGTGCAGCCAATCCGGGTGCAGACCTTTTGCCCTCCCCCTCTGTGCTAGAGAGGAAGCCATTCCAAATTATAGTCAGTCCAAGTCTCTCCCTCGAGGGATTGAGACGTGCCCTCAGCCCCTCATGGGGCTGAATAGAATACCAAGCTGGCCTTGTGAGGCCTCCATTCGGCTAAAAGGCTTAGGCACCATCCAGAAGCTTGGGGCAGAGAAAGAAGATTACATCTGCTGTACAACATCCTGTGGTGGATGAATAAAGAAGCCCCTTTGTTTTATATACCCCTGCCTAAGTCTTAGTCTATTGGGTAGGTGTATGAGTGATATATTTCACAGTGGATACTGTCTCCAGTCAAACTGGAGCCTGCTGTGAATGGAGGCGCTTGCACCAAAAAATAACCCAGCCTGGTGACATCCAAAAGCCTGTTCTGTTCCCCACAACATCACGACAGCTCAGCATCTCCTGGAACCAACAGGTACTATGCACCATGACACCAGTAGCAAAGGCCTGATCTCCAAAAGGAGGGGGCAGAGGGGGAAGCAGCGCTACAGTTACATTACAGCTGTAGCATTACAGAGACTGTAGCAAAGACTCAAAAGGTGGCCATTTTGATCGCCCCACAATGCAGAATATTGGTCAATCAATCACAGGAGAACGGATAGATCGTCAGCTTAGGTAATTATTTCTCATTAAAGCTACTCAATGCTGCATATAGTAAACAAAAGGGGATGCAGGATTGCTGCTTTAATAATGTAATACAAAATTTGCCCCATCTCTACTTACTGTCCATTGACTTGAATGAGATGGGATTTCAGGTGACTGCAAGTACCAAGGTGTTTATGGCATTAGAATGCTTAGTAAATATGGCCCAATAAGTCTTGGGTAAAGAGTGTGAGAGACAAAAAAGAAAGAGAGAATTACAGTAAATTAATTGAACTCTTTCCTTGTTTAAACATCATTATATGATGCGGTCTCCTATATTTTAGTAGAACTAAGGGAACGTTTCCTTGAACCCAGGAGGAATATTCGGAATGAATATGTTGCCTGGGGTTTCAAAACACTTTTCATTCAAACATAATAAGGACCCCAAGTGTTAGATATCCCTTCACCCACCTAACCTTCGTATGTGTGATTGATTAAGACAGTTGCTACCCAGGTTATTTGAAAGTAAAGACTGTGAATAACTTCAAATATAGAGTTGTGGGTGATTGGAAGGGAGACAGCTCTGAGAGGCTATTAACAGTGTCAGATTTCTCCAGGGATGTTGGAGAAGGAAAAAATATTTTCTATCATCCCCATTCAAAACAAAGTTTCCAGGGCAGAATGGGACAGTAAAAATATATCTCCAGAAACGTAGTAGAGGGCCTGAGCTTTGTTGCATTTGGTTGAGACAAATCGGGCTAGTCTTGGAACAGCACCAGTTAAGAAGAAAAAAGTAAAACATGAGTATGGAATTTATTAATACATTTGCAAATGACAGTAATATGGTGTTTAATTTCTTACCTCGTATGTCTTGAGATGCAATTATGGTGTTTTGTGTAACCAAGTACACGAGAAAAAACAATTAATGATAAGAAATTACTGACCATACAGCTGCAACTGCCGGATGTCGACTGCTTGCCTTGAGAATCCTGCACTTAAACCCATCCCACGCCACGAGATTCCAGCAGTCAGACTAATGTGTGAATGTGTGTGAATCCTGTGTGAATCCTGTGTGAATCCTACCGGGCTGCGAGTCCCATTCAAACCCAGGGACCCCCACTGTGTTAATCCAATGGGCTATTACAGCCTCATCTGGACCATCTCAAGAGTTACTGCTAGATAGTCACAGATTTTCCTTGGCAAGCAGTCAACAACTGGCAGTTGCATCTGTAGGTAAAGAAATTAAAAAACTAAGAAATGTAATGAAAATAGTAAAAACAATAAATCTAATGGTTTTCAAATATGAGAAGTTGCATGTTGTTCCTACTAAAACAGACAAATGTTCAAACTGTGACATTTTAAATAAATGCATACAGGATTTAGAAAAAACGATTGAAGCATGTAATATTAAATTTGTGTGCACCGGAAAAGAAAGCAAAATAACATACTAAAAGTGCATTATACATCCCTAGCTCTAGCGCAGATTTTGATGTGAGGGCGCAGATGGTTTAGAATTAACAAGAAAGAAGTAAGAAGTATATCAATAAAGCAGCATCGCTAAATTTAAAAATGTATGACTAGTTAATTAAACTAGTCAAAGACATACCAGTCTCTAACACTAACATGAACGCACCATAATGCAGACATATTTTTAATTATATAATGACCGATTTATTGTTTAAATGTCCCGGTCCACATGATCCGGAACATTTAAACATGGGGAGATACCAGCACCCCATACCGGTGCCTGTAACTCAGGAAACAGGGGGTCCCCAAGGCTGAAATTAATGCGGTTCAGCTCTGGAGACCACCTGCTTCAATACAATGATATTAAAATAAAAGCAGCGTGATCGCCTGTTAGAGGTGCGCAAAGAGAGTGACTTATTCAGTCTACTCTTTCTGCGTGTCACTTTCAGACTGATGCGGTCCAGTAGGACTCATATAGTGGGAGTCCCATTTAGAAGCGGGAACCCTTGCTGTGTTAATCCTGTTGGGCTATTAGTCTCCTTATTGGGATTCCATGAGCACACATGCGCTCAGAGGGTGCCGTGGCAGATTTTGTGAGGGCAGCGCGAACAACCATAAGGCTGCATCTGTATTATTTGTGCAAAAGTCATGCAATAATGAGGATGGATTGTGGATTTAGGAAATAAAGTTTTGGAAAGCCTCTAAAGGAGGAAAGCCATTATTCTTAGATCCTTCGAAATATGGTCATGAAGGAAATGTTATTACAGTTGAATTGATTGCTAGTGATTATCAATGGCCTGATGCTATTGATAATTCCTGTCTCAAACAGGTAGTGCAAGCATTTCCAACATTGTGGGCACAAAGTAAAAATGATTGTGGGAGACTAAAAAATATAGTTGATGTACAGGGGCCAGATGCTCCACCTCAACATCAGTACAGATTGCCACAGGAAGCGAGGGTTCAATTTCAGGCATTATTTGTGATGTGGAGGAAAGAGATGTTATCTGGAAAGCTAATTCCAAATACAATAATCATCTTTGGCCAGTTAAGAAGCCAGATGGCTTTTAGAGATTGGCAATCTCAAATCAATAGTCAAACAAGTATACTCCACCTTCAACTCATGTACAGTAGTTGCAGAAACTCTAGATATTATTTCACAATAAAGGGCAGATGCACAGGTATATTCAGAATTACATTTAATACATACATTCTTTGGTGTAGAATTGGTACAAAGTTGTCAATATAGGTTTGCTTTTACCTTCCAAAATCAGTAGTATGTATTCAATGTTTTGCCTCAGGGATTCCACAGTCCACCTACAGTAGTTACTGTCACCAAACTTTACCTAAAGTCTTGACAAAGTTTTGAAGACCAGAGTGTCTGTTACAGTATGTGGATGATATGTTATTGCAGACTGAGACAGAAGAGGAACATTTGTTTCTTTTAACAGAACATTTTACATTATTGCAGGAATCTGGGTTCAAATTGGATACATGTGAAGTCAAACGTTTACAGTCAGAAGAACAATTTCTTGGTGTACTTGGTGTACCAGGTGAAACTAAACCATTGCAGAAGAGAATTAAAGCTATTTCTACCCTCCATGTACCAACTACTCATAAGGTATTGAGACAATTTAGGGGATTGGTAAATTTTCTAGAGATTTGCTGAAAAAGCCAAACCTTTATATGACCTTTTAAAAGGTAATGATTCTTCATTTGGTCCATGGACAGATTAGCTTCAGAATGTTTTTGAGACACTTAAGACAAATCTCCAAATAGCACCAACCTTAGGTGCAATACATCCCTCGGCACCCTTTGCACTTCCACACTTCTGAGACAGCTGTTTCAGCAGCACTCTTGCAGTTACAGTGGAATTTTAAGGAAAATAGGGTATTTTTCAAAGATTCTCTCACCTGTAGAGAGAGGCTTTGAAACGTGTGACATTATTTTGTAAACCCCACACTCCTCAAAAAATTCATTTGGAAAAAGAAACTAATGGGGTTTCACATCAGAGATTCGCACATTGGCTATTCCTTTGTCTTCTACGCATATGAACGTAGATCACATTGCTAAATATATACTTCCACAGCTGATGCAATATGACAGGCATTTAAGAGTGTAACAGAAAGAAAGTGAACATGGCGCTCTTAATGTGGAAAATAAAGTGACAAAAGTGAATGTACAAATATATAAATATAAAGTGCTCAAGTGCAAACTAAGTGCTCAGTGAAAAATATGAATATTGAAAAAATACAGCTTCAGAAGACTTTTGAGGATGGTCAGATGTCTTCCTCTATGGAGTAATTTGTGGTGGAGCTTTGGGGAGCGCAGATTTTCACCAAATACTGTATGCAATGTGAAAAACATAAAACACAATATAGTGCAGAGGGTATATGAAAGGTGGATACAATAAACTAGTGGGAGTCCTAGGGATGATACACTCACATTCTTTAAAAAGAAATAAAGCAGTTCCAAATCTCTGTTTGGTGCGAATGTGCAGGTGATGTCAGCTTCTACGGTAAGGATCTGGTTGGATGTTTATTAGTTCTCAGAGAAAGACGAAAGAAACCATAGTACGATCCATATAGAAATTTATAGCAAAAGATATTTTTTTTTAAATCACAATTTACTTACAATGGCATGTAGAACTATAGTTGTAACCAGTTTCTCTGGTTACTGCAGCTCAGTGTCTAGTTCTGTCTCTCGTGGGGCTCATTTCAGCATTCAGCATTCCAGTGTGTCTCCAGTTTGCAGCGTTTCCGGCTTCCCGGCTAGTAGGTCCCTTCCGGCAATTGGAGCGCAGAGGATTCCCTCAATGGTACGCACTGGACAACAGCACAGTAGAGCAGAGAATGGAGATGCCGGAGAATGGCAATGCCGGAAGTGACGTAGCCGGGAAGCCGGAAACGTCGCAAGCTGGAGAAACGCCAGAACGCTGAAACGAGCCCCACGAGAGACAGCACCAGGCACTGAGCAGCAGTAACCAGAGAAAGTGGTTACAATTATAGTTCTACATGCCATTGTTCTCACGCTTGTATGTACTGATGCAACGGCCGTTATTCGAACACTTTGCGCGGTGTGAAGATCGGAATACCCATGCGATGGCGTGCAATTTATTTGAATCGTGCCGACTTAAACATGCGGCTTGTTTATCGTTTTGTCCGGATCAGAAAATTGCATTTTAGCGTTACATCAGGCAGGAGAGGCCCGGGAAATTTCACGGATGAAAAGGGGGACTCGGCATAAAAAGTTTGCTTACCCCTGAGATAATTAGAATAGAGCTTATTACATCTGCTGTCATGTCAATCATGTGATTATCCATTGGACTATATAAATGTTATCAGGACTGGGTAGCATCATGCCCTGATGAAATCAGGCAAGGCTAAAGAAACACATAAGCGGCTATGCACTAAACAGTGATAAGTCGTTTTAAGAGCACAAAGTGCTTTTAAAACGTGATATTGCGCTCAGCGCGATTCACAGAGCAGTGATAACAGGCACTTTGCGCTCTAAAATTGGCTTTTTTCAAGAAATATTTCTAAGTCCCACAAAGCTTATACGAACAGCTAAATGCGCTGATTTCTGTCAGTCTGCCTGATTCTCAAAGCTACGATAAGTGATCATACTTTAAAAATGCGCTGAAAAAAACACACCAGCTCAAGGCAGGCGCTAAAGGAGCAGGATTTAGAAAATTTTCTTTGTTTACCTTTTTGCAGGCACACCATCCATACAACAGGCCGGCGGGTGTTCCCGGCTGACCCTACGGATGTCACCGGGTGATCCCTGTGGGCATCCCGGGGTCCCCGTGGGAGCCTGCTGGGGTCCCCTCGGGCGTCCCGGGGTCCCCGCGTGCCTGCGGTACCAATGGTGTGCCCCCTAAAAGTAAACAATATTTTAAAATAAATACACCCCCCCTTCTCCTCCTAACACATACACTACAGTAATGGGCAAAATTACTATTATCCACATATGGATAATAATGCATTTGCCCATTTAAAATACATGAATCACAATAAATACAGTAAATACTGATGGAGCGGCCGTTATTCGAAAATTTAACGCGGTGTGTAGTTTGGAATACCCATGCGATGACGCGCAATTTATTTGAATCGTGCCGACTTAAACACGCGGCTTGTTTATCGTTTTGTCCATCGTTTTGTCCGGATAAGAAAAGGGCATTTTAGCGTTGTCTGCAATACCGTTGAGAAACTCAAGTGGGCAATCGCGAGTTGTTGCCATAAAAATCCAATAGCAATTCATTGTCATGATTAACATGTTGCCTGAAATCTGCTGAGCTGCCTGCCACACATGCGCAAGTGCGATAAGCCGTATTATACACGGAGCAGCGTGTGCATCTGTATAATACTGTACACAGAGCAGCGTGTGTACTGTATCTGTATTATACACAGAGCAGTGTGTGTTTTATACACAGAGCAGCATGTGTACTGTATCTGTATTATACACAGAGCAGCGTATGTATTATACACAGAGCAGCGTTGAAACGCATAGGCGTGTTACAGTATCACATTTCTGCGCATTAAACATTATGATGATCTTTTTAAAATATTTCTTTGAACTGATAATCCATCATACAGCGCCCCCGCACACACACAAGGCTCAAGGATTTCAACTTTTATCTACTGTACACCTCTCCCACACCATTCATTTGTAATGGATGGCTTTCTGGCTTGAATCTTCTCGAGCGTGGCACCACATTCCTGCAAATACGTGTATAACTTCCCATTCATTTAGAAGTTAGTTCAAGTTTTAAAAATATATATTTTTTTTTTTTTTGGTTATCGACATGGGCTTGCATAGCAATTATGGATATTATGATAATCAAGCAGTACTGTTGCTTTTTAATTCCACACTAGTCATGTACGTTCTTTATGATATGGGTGGCATACTGTAGTACTGTGATTTTTATTTGGGGGTGTGGGGATCAAAACATTATGATGACTTGTAGAAAATATTTCTTTGAACTACAGATAATCCATAAAAAAGCTTTACCCCCCTCCTCCCCGCACACACACAAGACTCAAGGATTTCAACTTCTTATTGACACCTCTCACAAACCATTCATTTTCAAATGGTTGGCTTTGTGGCTTTAATCTTCCCGAGCCTGCTCTCACATTTCTGCACCTGCGTGTAATTCTCTTTGGGTGTGACCTTGTTGATTATTAATGCGCATGCGTGTATAACTTCCCATTAATTTAGAAGTTAGTTCAAGTTTTAAAAAATATATATATATTTTTTTTAATTTGGTAATCGACATGGGCTCCCCCTGCACACACACAAGGCTCCGCTGCCCACCACGCATGCGCAAGTGCGATAAGCTAAGCCCTTCTAAACTTGCCTTTTCTTAAGCGGTGGATTTAACAACAACTTAACACAACACACCTCCCCCCACTAGTAATAAGATTAACATGTTGTCTGAGATACAGGCTGAGCTGCGCAAGTGCGATAAGCCCTTCTAAACTGCTATTGTACTGTAACAAAACAAGTCAACTTGAAGTTCACAGCTTATCAACAACAAAACACCCCCCTCCCCCTCCAACAGAGCCATTCACGTAAATGCACTGTAGCGTGATTATCATGAGCTGGGCAGAAGACATGTTTGATAATCCTTAAGGCAGGAAAATAGTATTTTTCTATAGAATTTTATTGTTTAATGAGTACTGTACAGTATTTACTGTGCAGTAAATTCCTGTACAAGCTTGTCTTTTTCTTCATTATGGCTGCATTTGATTCTGTATTGCTTTACTGTACAGTACTGAAAATAGAAAGAAACAATTACTGCCATACTTACTGTACCTGTATCATACTGACCTGTGCATTATTAACAGAAATAATTGATTAAACAATAAAAATATAATAATTTTTATAAAACATATTTTTTGTTTTTATATATATTTTTTCCCAAACTAATGTGAAGTGCAATGCTTTATTGAACTGTTCATAAGAATTTCAGGTCTGCAATAGGGGGTCGGTCAAAAAATAAATTTTATTTTTTAATGCATAATACAGTACAAAAATACAGTAGCTCTTGTCTTTCTCTTCGTTATGGCATTGCGAGATGGGGGGGAGAGAGGGGGCTGCAGCTCTGAAAATACTGTACAGACATGCAAAACAGAAACAGAAATAAAAACACATTTTTTTTGCACAAACGAATTTCTATACAGTAACTACTGAGAGAGGGTGGGAGAGGGGGGGTTTGTGTAAGATACAGGCTGCTATGTACAGTACATGAACACAGTAGAGTACTATAATCTTACACATCCCGCCCCCCCTTCCTTTTTTCACTGCTGCAGTTCTGAAAATGAAAACAAACAATTACTGCAGACATGGTTATTTTTACTGCCATACTTACTGTACCTGTATCATACCGACCTGTGCATTATTAACAGAAATAATTGATTAAACAATAAAAATATAATAATTTTTATAAAACATATTTTTTGTTTTTATATATATTTTTTCCCAAACTAATTTCTATACAGTAACTACTGAGAGGAGAGGGGGAGAGAGGGGGGCTTGTGTAAGATACAGGCTGGTTTGTACATGAACACAGTACTATAATCTTACACATCCTTCCGTTTTTCACTGCTGCAGTTCTGAATATGAAAAGAAACAATTAATGCAGACATGGTTATTTTTACGGCCATACTTACCTGTATCATACTTACCTGTGCCTTATTACTTTCCTGAGGCCTGGCCATTACGTTGTAAAATAAGCAACACAGTCGCAATATGATCGATATATATTTATTACATCCTTTTTTGACGGTTTAAACACTTTTCTGATATAATCCTCATGCCATACCATTACGATGGGATTAAAATCTGGTGATCTGGAATACAGTAGGAGGGGAGAAAAAGGTGAATTACTTACTGTATGGAGATATAAACTGTGTAAAACAATGAGAAATGGTTACCCAACTTACTCCGCTGGCGTCTTAACCAAGTTGATACCGCTGGCAAGAATGTGAGCTGTAGACGCGTGTGTTTCGGATAATTGTCCTGGAAGAACCGATGACCAGATGGGAAATCATTCCTAATGTATTCAACATGTGTAATTATGTGATCTTGGAAGAACGCTTTATTCATGATTCCTGGAAACAAGAAAAATGTACAGTAACATTAGGGTACAAAATACTGTACAGTACAGCTGTCCAGTGCATAAGGCCACAGGCACAGCATGTGTATTTGTGCATTATTTTACCCTCAAAGATAATGATGCATCCTGGTCCTTGACTAGAGATGGCACCCCACACATGCATCTTCACTGGGTGCTTGGGATGCGGCTTCAGAGATAGGCGTCCTTTTTTGTAGAATCCAAAATGGGCAAATCTCTCAAGCGCTACAGTTGTCTCGTCAGTAAAGTTGACCTCCAGGAAAGTCTCGCCACTTTCGATCCATGCCCGTGCCTGGCCCACTCTTTTTATTTTGTTGGCTTCGCTTATCATAGGATACGCTCTGTAATGACAAGGAATAATGTTAGAGGTACTAAATCCTGGAGATATGATGGTTCCCAGCACTCAAAGAATTAAAAAAAATAAGTCAAAGACATCTATAGAAAACTAACAGTAATGTATTGAAACAATACAGTATACAGTATGTAATACAGTACATACAGTACAGTAGGCCAACCCTATTGTACAGTAGGCTAGGAGGGAGCCTAACATGAAAATAGAGGGCTAAACAAGAAATCACAAGTCTGAAGAGGGAGGTAGGTGGGGGAAAAAAGTGGGGAATAACAACCATAGTGGAAAAAGAAAAAGCAGAAGACAAAAAAGAGAAAAACATGGGTGATGTACAGTACAGTATACAGTACTTACTTAAAACGCCCATATTTCCATCCCAATTTCCGTCTCATCTGCTTGATGCTGGTCTCAGATGCTTTTATTTTGTGAGTTGCCTCTAGTGCATTATTTACCCTTGTGGCACACGTCACACCATTCTGTTCACTTATTTGGTCCACCAGAAGTGTTGTCGCCCTACAGTGAAAAGAAAAACAGAACAATTGTTACAGTAGGCAAATTAAGCATCCCAATAGTGCACTGATTTCCTATTGTCTGATTATAGCGCTACTCTATATGAATATATTAAATAATTTTCCCCTCAAATAAAGCATCCCAATAGACTGCACTGTCACATACTCAGTCACTCCTACTGTACCACCCATTGTGACCAATCACTGGCATAAAAGCTGGTGACATACAGTGGCGGCCGCCTTTATCCTCCTGCGGCCGCCACTGCGGGATTTTTTAAAACGCGGCGGCGCGCGGCCTTTTTTCGTCTGGTTTCCCGCACCGCGGGCGCTTTCAATGATAAGCGCCATTAGCGCTTATCTGATGATGCGGCCGCCGCGCGGGAAACTCCAATAGAAACAGAGAAAAGCCCCGCATTTATCCGGGTAAGTAGTAGAATAAAGGCGGCCGCAACAGTACTGTACTGTTGATGCTTTGTGGGTGTGTGTGTACAGTAAATGCAGGATTATTAGAACTGCAGCTCCAAACTTACAGTAATACTGTCATGTACAGTACAGTATAGTGTAATGCAGTGTAGTACATTACTGTACTGTATATTTACCTTCATTATAAACTTTGCCAAATGGGTGGTGATGATTCACTGTGACTCCTCAAATCTGGATTATAGTTGACAGGTGACAGCTGGCCTGGTACACTTGTAGTTGACAGCTGATGAAGCTGGAAATCATTTTGGTACTGGTAAATGCAAGCTTGCTGGTACCTGTACGCGAAATCATGCTCAGGCTGGAAATTTTCCTGGTATTCTGGCGGGGACAGGTACAAAGGATTGCCGTTCACCAGGTTATCACTGACGGTCGGACCGGCCGGTGCTCATGCTGTTGCCGGCACATTGCTGGATTGGGATTGACGATTCTTATATGGGTTAAAACCGACCTCTCTTCTTTTGAAATTGCCATGATCAAACATACTGTGAAATTCTGGCATGACACCCCAATACCCGCAAATCTCTCCGGCAGGAGGGGCAATGTGGAAAAAAAACACTGATCGTTACTTAAGGTTTTTCTTATCGCACGCTTCCACCCATGAACGTCTGGTGAAAACTTGTAAAAATCGTAGTTCGAAATTAAATATTCATATATTTCAGATACAGTCGCCATCTTATCTGCTGCAGCATTAATTGCAGAATATATTAAAAATGCATAACTACAGTCAGGTTTTTTATACGTCTGTGGTGTAGCCATAATGTCCACTCAGCAAATGTGCGGGGAAAGAATGTAAAAAAACGGCACACATTGAGTATTTAAAGCTTTTTATTAAGAACGCCTAATTTGATAACGTCTTTGGAAAATCAAGGTCAATTCACAATGGGCCACTGTAAGTATGTACCAGTATAGACGTGGGTGCTATCTGTTTTAAACACCTGCACCCTTACAAAGTAGCAAAGTTCCATACACATACAGTACTGTAACAGTTCAATACAATTAATTAATTTCCTGAATTTCTGCCACATGGCGGATACGCAAAGAATTGCATCCAAAGAAACAATAAACCATTCAATTAAACAGATCAACCGCGTGTGGCTGCCCGGTGCCGGATTGCGCGAACGCGGCATGAATAGTGGTCAAAACGCGGAAATACCGAATGGAATACAGCGGTTAACACGAAAACTGATTCGAGATGTGTTCGAATAACGGCCGCTGCATCAGTAAGTGTGATTTTTAAAATATCTTTTGCTATAAATTTCTATATGGATCGTACTATGGTTTCTTTCATCTTTCCCTGAGAACTGATGAACATCCAACCAGATCCTTACCGTAGAAGCTGACATCACCTGCACATTTGCCCCAAACAGATTTGGAACTGCTTTATTTCTTTTTCTTCTTGAGTGTATCATCCCTAGGACTTCCTCTGGTTTATTGTATCCACCTTTTATATACCATCTGCACTATATTGTGTTTTATGCTTGTTTTTCACATTGCATATTTGGTGAAAATCTGCGCTCCCCAAAGCTCCACCACAAAGACATTTAAGAGTGTCTGTCTCAAATGGAAGATAACTAATGATCTCTCTTTCAAATGTGGATGGTTCTAGATTTTGCTCAGAGGGAAAATATTACGCAGGTTAATCTATTTGGTATCCACAGAGAGGATTATCAGTGAAGCATCAATTGCCAGGACATTACTCTGCACAGAGGGCAGAAATAAAAGCAGTACGAAGTTTGTAGACCACTGATAAAGCAGAAGGGAGGAATTCCCTAGTGATATGTAGTGATTGTTCTCATCTCGTAAGATCACTGACAAAACTATATAAACTATATGGAAGCGCGGAGGCTTTCTAGATGCCGGGAATAAGGTTCTGACACATACAGAAACTTTACAAACAATATTTGAACTTTCTTCTCAAGTTCCAGATCTCTATACTATTGTTAAAGTACCAGTACTTAAGAAAGGTCAGGATATTACTAAAGGAAATGCTATAGCTAATTATTTGGCTTGAAATGCAGCGTTAACAGGACAATATGTAGAATTTACTGATCCTATTTTAATTGCAGTATTAGACTGATATGCAATTTCTTTCCTTTGCAGAAGAATGATTCTATTGCTATTTCTCGGGTTGATTTAAAACCTCCTTTTGTTCTCGAGAACGAGGTTTTGTGTCATGAGGAGAATGGGGAGTTGCATCCTGTAGTACAGGCCTGCACAACTCCAGTCCTCGAGGGCCGCAAACAGGCCAGGTTTTCAGGATATCCCTACTTCAGCACAGCTAGCTCAATCACTGGCTCAGTCATACTGAGCCACTAATTGAGCCAGCTGTGCTGAAGTAGGAATATCCTGAAAACCTGGCCTGTTTGCGGCCCTCGAGGACTGGAGTTGTGCAGGCCTGCTGTAGTACCTGAACATCTTTCTTTACACGTTACAATCATGAAAGTTTGGGTCACATAGGGCAACAGAGATTGCTATAAGTGCTTAAAGGAAAATGCCTTTGGGATAAGATGGAACAGAAGGTAGTACAATCTTGTTTCATTTGTGCACACAATTCATCACAGACCCAAAGGACAAAAACCACCTATCCAATGCATTGCACCCAAAGAAGGTCCATGGTCCACATTGCAAATTGATTACATTGGTGCCTTATCTTTAGAAAAGAATGGGTTAAATATGCTTTAATAGTGGTAGATGTGTTTTCAAAATGGATAGAATGAATTCTGGTTAGGAAAGACTATGCAATTACAATGGCAAAGGATATATGTGAACATTTTTTTTTCCTGATGGGTTTTCCCCCATATTTTTGAATCAGATAGGGGTACCAATTTCACAGCAAAGGCTATGACAGCTACATGTGAAATTTTGGGCATGGTACAAAAATGTCATGTTCCTTATCATCCACAATCATCTGGTATTGTGGGGCACATGAATCAGACTTTAAAATCCAGAAGTTTGAATATACTTGAATATGGAGTCCAATTTTGAGCACCACTCCTTAGAAAATACATTATGGAACTAGAGGAAGTGCAAAGAAGAGCCACCAGATTAATAAACGTGATGGATAATCTGATTTATGAGGAGAGGCTAGCTAAATTAGATTTGTTTAGAAAAGAGGTAGCTAAGAGGGGATATGATAACTACTGTATATACAAATATATTGGGGGACAATACAAGGAGCTTTCAAAAGATCTATTCATCCCAAGTGCAGTACAAACAACACAGGGTTGGAGGAAAAGAGATTTACCAGCAACAAAGGAAAGGGTTCTTTTACAGTAAGGGCAGTTACAGGTGTGCCGACTAGTATTCTAAAACTTGCCTTGAAAATCTGGGGCAAATCTGGGGCTATCTGGGGCTATCACCCCACATGACTCAGGTACATGCTGGGTACATGCTGCAACATTTAAGTGACATTTCTGCAGAGACTAATGGCCCATCGGATTAACACAAAAAAACAATTATATGCTGCACACCATAAGTCATATACATTACAGTATTACCGGTGCTGCTGGTTCAAGGGATACCTGTAACAATCATCCAGTCTTGAATAAATGGAAGCGCTCCACGGATTTTTTAAAGTTAAAATTTTATTGCGCCATACACAACGACCGTTTCGACCTTAGTAGGTCTTTCTCAAGTGAAAATGCCCCTTTCACTTGAGAAAGACCTACTAAGTTCGAAACAGTCGTTGTGTATGGTGCAATAAAATTTGAACTTTCAAAAATCCATCGGATTAACACAGCAGAGGTCCCTGGCAGTCCCATTCAGTTTGAATGGGACTGCCTGGGACCCCCGCTGTTAATCCGATGGGCCATTAGTCTGTCTGCAGAAATGTCACTGGAATGTTGCAGCATGTACCCAGCATGTACCCAGTTTGTACCTGGGTCTTGTTGGTGATTGCCCCAGGTTTGTTTTAGAATACTCGTCGGCATTACAGTAAAATGTGGAATTCATTACCATGGAGACTGTGATGGCAGATAAAATAGATATCTTCAAAAAAGGTTGGACATCTTTTTAGAAAGGAAAGGTATACAGGGATATACAGTGGCAGCCAGCTTTAATCTAAAGCGGCTGCCTCCGCGGGTATTTTTAACCCGCGGATGGCGCGGCTATCTTTGGCCGTTTTCAGACGGTTTTCCCGCGCCTCGGGCGCTTTCAATAATAAGCGCCATTAGCGCTTATCTATTTAAGCAGCCGCCGCGCGGGAAACGCTGATTCAAATCGGAGAAAAGCCCCGCGGTTGGCCCGCATTTAACCCGGCAAGCTTTAGAATAAAGCTGGCCGGGACAGTACTAAATAAGTAAACATGGTAAGGATGTTGGATCCAGGGAGTAATCTGATTACCAATATTTGGAGTCAGGAAGAAATTTATATTCCCCCTTATGAGATATTATTAGATTATATTTCACTTGTGTTTTTTGTTTGCCTTCCTCTGGATTAATATACTGTAAGTACAAATATAGGATAACATATCTAAATTTAGCAGAGGTTGAACTTGATCGACATATGTCTTTTTGAAACCTCATCTACTGTGTAACTACAGTATGTAAGAATTGTGAAAATATTTCTAAAAAAAAACTATACAATGGGTGCAATCATTACCTGCTGTTCTCATGAGTATTACATGGGTGCAATCATTACCTGCTGTTCTCATAAGTATTAAAGGAACACGTTTATTGACAACTCAGTATACACCTTTTGAACTCATGACTGGTAGGAAAATGATACTAACATTTCCACTTGAACCATTTATGTCAGCCCACAAAAATATGCTATTTCTAAAAAAAAAATGGTTGCAATTGCTACCAAGTAATCTTGAAACAATTTTACCGTATGCTGCATTTAGAATACAAAATATGTCTCTTCCTGATTTTGCAAAGTTTTTAAGGGAGGAAAGATAATGATAAACAATTCTAGGAAAATAGGTCCATGGCAAGTAAATTGGGAAGGACCTTATGATAACATTGCATTATGGCTCAAACACTGATAAAGTTGTAAAAGATTACCTGATTCTGTACGAAATAAATGCAAAGAGCAAAGTTTGGGGGTCTACATGCACCAAGTAAATTATATGTACCAATATAATGATACTGCTTTATTTCACAGTTCATAGGTAATTGTATGATGGATGACAGATGTTATCAAATGATCATAATCAAGAAAAATGATAAAAATCAAAAAACAACAGACTTCAGTGCCAAATGGTACATCCTCATCTACACATCCTGTCAATCCTGACAGTGAGCATCATTATTGCCATCACCTCTCATTTTCTTTAAAGTGCATGATGTTTCATTACATGTGAGTGCAATGGTCATATACTTCCATTTTAATGCATTGTGACATACTACACAATAGATTTTGTTTGTTTATTTCCTCCTATTGCACCAACCTCATTTTCTTAGTCTTGGTTTGCACTATATGAGAATACTAGCTGATATACCCGGAGTGTGCCCGGGATGTAATGTTCCCGCTCCCCTCTCTCTTTCCCCTCCTCCTCCCTATCTCTCTCCCTTCCCCCCCTCTCTCTCCCTTTCCCCCCTCTCTCTCCCCCCTCTCTCATCCCCCTCTCTCTGTCCCCTCTCTCTCCCTCCCCCCTCTCTTACCCCTCCCCCTCTCCCCACTCTCTCCCCTCCCACTCTCTCCTCTCTCTCTCCCCTCCCACTCTCTCCTCTCTCTCTCCCCTCCCACTCTCTCCCCTCCCCCCTCTCTCTCTCTTCCCCTGTCTCCCCCCTCTCTGTTTGTCCCCCGTTCACATCAATCCGTTCCCTCCACTCTTTACAGCTCCCCCCCTTTACAGCTTAATGCAGTGTGTGTGCGTCAGTCAGTGTGTGTGTGGGCGCGTCAGGCAGTGTGTGTGTGTGTGTATGCACGTCAGTGTGTGTGTGCGTCAGTCAGTGTGTGTGTGCACGACAGTGTGTATGTGCACGTCAGGCAGTGTGTGTGTGTATGCGCGTCAGTGTGTGTGTGCGTCAGTCAGTGTGTGTGTGCGCGTCAGTGTGTATGTGCGCGTCAGTCAGTGTGTGTGTGTGCGTCAGTCAGTGTGTGTGTGCGTCAGTCAGTGTGTATGTGTGCGTCGTCCAGTCAGTGTGTGTGTGTGCATCAGTCAGTGTGTGTCAGTCAGTGTGTGTGTGTGCGCGGCAGTGTGTGTGCGCATAAGTCAGTGTGTTTGTGCGCGTCAGTGTGCGTCAGTCAGTGTGCGTGTGCATCAGTCAGTGTGTGTGTGCGTCAGTCAGTTTGTATGTGTGTGTCAGTCAGTCAGTTCGTGTGTGTGTGGCAGTCAGTTCATGTGTGTGTGGCAGTCAGTTCGTGTGTGTGTGGCAGTCAGTTCGTGTGTGTGTGGCTGTCAGTTCGTGTGTGTGCGTCAGTCAGTGTGTGTGTGCGTCAGTCAGTGTGTATGTGTGCGTCATCCAGTCAGTGTGTGTGTGTGCATCAGTCAGTGTGTGTCAGTCAGTGTGTGTGTGTGCGCGGCAGTGTGTGTGTGCGCATAAGTCAGTGTGCGTCAGTCAGTGTGCGTGTGCATCAGTCAGTGTGTGTGTGTGTCAGTCAGTGTGTATGTGTGCGTCAGCCAATAAGTGTGTGTGCGCGTCAGTCAGTGTGTGTGTGTCAGTCAGTGTGTGTGTCAGTCAGTTCGTGTGTGTGTGGCAGTCAGTTCGTGTGTGTGTGGCAGTCAGTTCGTGTGTGTGTGGCAGTCAGTTCGTGTGTGTGTGTCAGTCAGTTCGTGTGTGTGTGGCAGTCAGTGTGTATGTGTGCGTCAGCCAATAAGTGTGTGTGCGCGTCAGTCAGTGTGTGTGTGTGTGTGTGTCAGTCAGTGTGTGTGTGTGTGTCAGTCAGTGTGTGTGTCAGTCAGTGTGTGTGTCAGGCAGTCAGTGTGTGTGTATGGCAGTCAGTTCGTGTGTGTGTGGCAGTAAGTTCGTGTGTGTGTGGCAGTCAGTTCGTGTGTGTGTGACAGTCAGTCTGGTGTTGCCCCCCTCTCTTGACTGTCAAGCAGAGGTGTGGAGGAAGGGGCCACAGGGAGGCTGTGTTTGTCCTGACTCTTCCCCCTTTACCCCCCTGCGTGGGGCTGCTGATGGGGGGGGGGTGCTACCCGCTCGCAGGACCCCGGCCTGGCCTCACCGATGGATTCTTCTTCCCCTCCCCCCCCCCCCAGCGCTCCCGGGGGAGAAGAGCCGAGTGGGCGGGCGGAAGACGGCGGCGTGATGTGAGAGGCAGCATCGGCGTGAGTGCAGTGAGTGCGGTGAGTGCGGCGGCGTGTCGGCGGGAGGTGGCGGCGTGAGTGCGGCAGCCCAGTGAGTGCAGCATGGGGGTGAGAGGCAGGAGGTGGCGGGTGCTGGTGAGTGTGGGTCGGTCCAGAGGCGTACGTGGTGTGAGTGTGGTGTGACTGTCACGGCCTGCATAGGCGTGGCCGTGATATCACCCCACCCCGCAGGCCAATGAGCTGTGGGGCACAAATACAGACACAAATTTTTTTTCAGACATATATATAGATGAAAAGACCCCAAGTGCCCGACATCCATTTTTATTGTGGAAACATCACTTGAAATTTGTGATTGCATAGTATTAGAGTGTTGAATTTACACTTAATTTAAAAAATACTACACAATACATTTTTCATCTTACAGTATGTCCTTTCTCTTCGTTGTACGTTCTAATCTGATTGCCCTCCCCTATTTGAAAAACAAATCTAATTGTGTCTGTGATGGCGCTGGCCTATAGGCAAGGTCAGAGAAATACACACACAGTACTTGTGGTTAAACAAACCCTCTGGGGTTTATTTACAACACAAGGAACCAGTAATAAAATTGGAACACCGTCCCTTTCGGCCAAAATAAAACATAAAAAGAATGCCTAATCTGCCTTGGGAGATTTTCTACAGACAGGCCCTAGCTAACTGACTGGCTAGCTAGGCCAGTTTCCAGTCTAAAACAGGATGCTGGGAACCATATAAAAGTCCTTATCTGAATATGCTGGCCCGGCATCTTTGGTTTCTCTAGGCACCCTTCAGATGCAGGAATTGCAGTTCTGCTGCTACCAGGAAGTTTCCCTTGTCCAATCCTATCCAGCTTCTTTGCAGGCTTGTCTTTAGTGCAGGGTTTTTAGGTCCCCGCTGTTCCCAGGCAAATCAGTTTGGGAACAAGAAGCCTGGGTCCCTGCAGACTTGGAGTTGTTGTTGTTGTTTTTGGGGGTCTAGTCGGTCACAGTCAACCCTCCACTCTTGCTAGAGCAGGAACGTTGAGAGGCAGTAACTTCCTGCCTTTTAAACCCTGATCAATCAGGAGTTTATGAAAGCAGCTCAGGAAATCTGATACTCAGATTTGTTTCCTAAGAGCAGAGAGTTTAACTCTTCACTCTCTCACAGTGTGATATTTCCGTGTCCATGTGTGACAAGAAATCCTCACGGAGACAAATATATTACTACAAGTTAGGTGCTAGTGGTAAACCATTCCATCAGAAATTGTAACGTAATACAAAGAAAGACCTGAGCCAGTGCACTCAATTAAAACACATACAATGGGAAAAAAATAACTTTTCTATGACCTACCGTGGATTTTATTTATAAAGCATTGCCAGCACTTTATTTGGATGAAAGTGCTCATTAGGCAAGCTGTCGGGGAAAAGAAGAGTTTGAGATAATACGGAGATAATAAGGAGTCTATTCTTGTAGCGTTGAAGTTGTCTTTGCCAAACTGAGCGGTTTGGCATGTTCAGAAGTAACAGAATGAAATGTGAGAATATTCTCTATTGCAAAATCGCATTTTCTAAACCGCGTCTATAAAGTGACAAACCGCATGATTTAGCAGCCCAAAAACGCCCGGAATGTAGTTGCTTTTCATGCAGAATGACCCAAGGTATTGCTAACTTCATCCCCAGTCTGACATATGGGCTTTTCTCTCTCAGCCGAACCCATATTTCAGGCTCTGGATGTAACTCACAACACCAATCTCACTACCCTTGAGGTGACAAAAATACAATAGCGTTTTTAGTAGCGGTTTGCATAACGGAGATACAAGAATTGTAAGAGTGAAACCATTTCTAAAAAAGCCTTTTAGACACGGATTGGACATGCGAGAAGGGCTTACAGAATAGCAAAGCATGCCAATCTAATCAGAAAGGTCCCTTTAGAAGTATATTGACACAATTTGGCACTAAGAGAATAGGCCCCAAAGTGTTTTGTTAGGATCTTCAAATTCCTCAGAATCCATATAAATGTAAAACACCTGTGTAAGAAAAATGGTGGGAAATATTAAGTATTTTAATCAATCGAGTGCTTCAGGGGTTAATATGGTTATCGTTTGTCTTAATAATATAAGATATTGTGTTTATTACAGGTCTAGAACCCTCCTGGGTCTTTGTAGATCTACAAAGAGGTCTTAATTGGGGGATGGGGGGTTCACCGATTGTCAACTAAAAGTGACGTGTCATTTAGAAGGCTATAAACGATGCCCAGATCCTAGCCCATCAGCCTCAAAGGAAGCTATGACATTCTTGAAAGATCACTTGTGCATTACAGAGACAAACTGGTCACCACTTAGTTGGGGGACTTTATTAAAAATGAGGATATCATGTGATGACACCTATTCTGGTGCATACCGGATAGATATTTGTAAATGTTGCAATGAAACAAATCAAATTAGGCTAAACCCTTTATAACTAGAAGGTGATAAGGGGCATATATATGCATTTGTCGCTCAAACTTAGGGGCAAGTCTATCAAAATTACTCTTGTCACATTCAGCAAACTCCCCTGAATCTATTGATATGACTCACGTATGACTAAGTATTAGAGAAATTTAGATAGGAAATTAAGATATATCTTTCATATATTTAGGCAGATTTTAAATGTCTTTATAGAGGAGGTTTTAATTTAAGTCATAATACTTGGTAATGTACAATATAGGAATTTCTGTTTGTTTATCATTTTATTTTAAGAAACTGTTCTGCATTTACTGTAACTGTATGTTCTTGTAATAATCTTTTTCTGTAATCTAAAGCACTGTATTTTTATATATACAGATATAGCGGCCGTTATTCGAACAAATCTCAAAATGGAATTTCGAGATATGCCCATGATCCTCACGAGTTGTGCCGCAGCAGACTAATGGCCCATTGGATTAACACAGCAGGGGTCCCAGCTGTGTGAGTCCTAACAGGGTCTGCTTGCCTGTAATAGATGCGCAGTAAGAGAGAGGCTGAATCAGTTACTCTAACTGCCCGCCTCTCACAGGCGATCGCGGGGTTTTTATTAAAAATCTAACATTACAGGAATGTAGCAGGGGGTCTCCTGAGTTGAAAAAAAGTTGGTTTCAGCCTTGGGCACCCCCTACTTCCCAAGATACAGGCCCCGTTATGGGGTGCCGGTATCCTCATGATAAAATCCTGTGGGTCACGTGGCCGTTGATGTAAACAAAGCAGAGGGATAACGGGGCCTGTATCTCTGGAAGTAGGGTGTCCCTGAGGCTGAAATCAACTTTGTTCAACTCAAGAGACCCCCTGCTCCCTCACACTAGTATCAAACACCCCAGCCACAAATAAAAAATCATTTCCTTAGCGGATTGCTGCTAAGGTAATGAAGCTGCTTACATTTTATTTGTATTCATAGTGTGCGTGAGCAGGGGGTCTCCTGAGCTGACAAAGTTGATTTCAGCCTCAGGGACCCCCTACTTCCTGAGTTACAGGCCCCAGTATGGGGTGCCGGTATCCCCACCATGTTAAAATCCACGTGGGATGTAAACAAAGCAGAGGGATACTGGCACCCCATACCGGTGCCTGCATCTCAGGAAGCTGGGTCCCCGGACATGAAACCAACGCGGTTCTGCTCCGGCGACCCCCTGCTCATCTACACTAGGAATACAATTTAAATGTAAAAATATTTAGTAAGCACCAATACCCCACCCACCCCCATACCCCCCATAAAACCATGATTTATTATTTTACACACATGATTAATTCCACAGGCCAGCAGGGGTCCCCGGTGGTCCCGACGGGTGTCCGCAGGCCCCACAGTGCACCCGGGGGGTACCCATGGGTGTCTGTGGGCCCCCGGATGGACCCCTCTAGGCGTGTAGGCCTCCACGGGTGGTCCCCACGGGTGTCAGGTGGTTCCCCCGAGCCATCCCCACAGGTGTCATCCCCTCAGGTGTCTGGGGGCCCAAGGGTGGTTCCCACGGGTGTCTAGGGCCCTTGGGTGGTCCCTGCGGGTCCGTGGGGCCCCCGGTTCTTTCCTGCAGGAGTCCCCCGTGGGACAACAGGTGGTATCCGGGAGTCCTCGGGTGGTACCTGTGGGTGTCCGGGGGTCCTCAGGTAGTCTTCATGGGTCCCCGCTTCCCTGCGGTACCATTCCTGTATGTAAAAAAATAAAACATGGTCTACATTTAAATCAATACCTCCCCCGTCCACCACCACCACCACCAAACACATACAGTACAGTAATGGGCAAAATAACTACTATCCAGATATGGATAATACATTATTTGCCCATTATTAAACATAACATTAGCCAGCATAAATAAAGTAAATAAATACAGTTCTACTTACCACAGCCAATATGAAGGGAGTCCTCGTCAGAATACTGCAGGTCCCTGTCCTCCATTGCCAGAAAGCATACATAAAGTAATAAATACAATCTAATGTCCCCTAATCCCTTAATCACCTTAGCGGTTCATAACCGCCATAGTAATTAAGAGGTTAACCCACCCTGCCCCGCTACCCACCAGGGAGGCCTAACCACCCACCCCAGGCCCACTATTTCCACCCTGTACCCATTGAGTAGTATAGTGGTACATCATACCCATATAATAATGTGGGCCTTATAAGCCACTATAGCACTCAATGGGCACCCAATTCACTAAATAAAAACAGTAGCCAACAAATATAATTAATAAAAGCACTAACCAGCTCAATAAGGAATGAATTAAACCATTAACCAATCAAGGCAATTATTAAAACAACAAGGAATTAATTATAACAGTAACCAATCAAAGCAATTAATAAAACAACAATATATATTTATAAAAATAAAAAATGAGGAGAAAAAAAAATATTTTTTTTTTTGGTCACTCACTCTTGAACTTCGCAAGCAAGCAGTGGTGAAGTTACAGACGCATGCACAGTAATCATCAGCTATGTACTGTAGCTCCCATCCCAAAGAGGATTACACGCAGGTGCAGAGAGGTGATGCTCGGCTAGGGACGGACGATTAAAAACACAATGACAAGCTTTAGAAACGGAATGGTTTTGGAGAGGTATCTGTCGATAAGAGGTTCAAATCCTTGAGCGAGCCTTGTGTGTGTGCGTGGGGGAGGGGGTACAGGGTACAGCTGCATGAAGGATTAGCTGTACTATAGTTCAAAGAAATGACATATTTTCAAAAGGCAGGTCATCTTAATAATTTGATCCCTACACCCCCAAATACATAAAAAGCACACAAATCAACCATGTGCAGTCAACACACAGTGTCGCAGTCAAAAGCTACAGCACAGATTGAATATCGTAATATCAAGATGGTTTAGGCAGACTTGTGGAGAAAATAAAAATAAAAAATGAGGAGAAAAAAAATATTTATTTTTTTTGGTCACTCACTCTTCGTAAGCAAGCAAGCAGTGGTGAAGTTACAGACGCATGCACAGTAATCATCAGCTATCAAGCAGGAATGTGTTTGAAACCAGAAAGACACATTAAAAGGAATGGTGTGGGAGAGGTGTACTGTACTTGTAGATAAGATAAGAAGTTGAAATACTGTACTGCAGTGCAGTAAATTATCCTGTGTGTGTGCGGGGGCGAGTGAGGGGAGACCGCTATATATGCCGAAATGTGAAACTGTTACAGTACACGCCTATGCGTTTCAACAATTTTCAAATGAGACATACAGCACTGCACATGCATGTATAAATATGCAAATTTACAATTACTACGCGCGCACACGCAGACTGTAGGTTGAACTGCTAACGTATTAGACTTTGAAGACAACAGCTCGCGAACGCCCCCTGAGTTTTTAGACGGTATTGCAGTATTGCAGACAGCGCTAATAAAATGCTAATATTACGAGCGCTAAAATACCGCAATATACTCCGGGAAAAAAAACATACTGCATCTGCCCGCAGTTATCAGAGTTGCGCCGATACGACCGCACTAGGGTAAAGGCGGCCGCAGCTGTAGAGGCGATTTTTGTGAAATTTTTGCATGCAGAAATTGGGACGCAATAACAGACTGTGTGTATTGATTGAGAGCATAAAAGATTGTCAGAAATTGCTGCTGTGGTAGAATATATGCAGTACAGTAAGAAAGCTAAGATAAAAAAAACATAAAGACAAGTTTAAAGCTTAAGTTTAACTTTAACCTTAAGTTTTTTGGTATTGAAACATCCAAATTGCATTATTGAGGGGGAGATAGAGTTGTGTCAATTAATCGGCTAGAAACTACTTGGATTTTCAAATTAAAAACTTTGGCACCGATGGGATTAAATTTGGATATTGATTTGGTATCATTTTTATAGGTTGTGTCTACATATTTTTTAGGATTTTCTGGTTGATACATACATTATTATTGTTTCAAATAACTATTCTGCTTTTTCCTTATTTTCTTGATTTATTATTATTGTATTTTTTATATTTCAAGGTATGCAATTCTATTTGGTTGTATGTGTTTATTATATTTGTTCATACACTGGCGACACACTTTATTCGAGCTCGGCTAGTCCCACGAATTCGGGTATACTCGGGTGTATTGAGGTTTGTGACTGTTTTCTGCCCGAGTGCATTGAGGTATTTTCCAGGCAGGGATTGAAGCATTTTATTCCCGCTGGCTACAATACTGCACAGTATATATATATATACTGCATTACAATTCATGAATTTATGCCATCTGGTAGACACGCGAAGCATTGCAGCCTATTAAATCCTAATCATTATCATTTAACAGATCAGCTGCCCGTCAGCCAGGCATGAACCCAGGCTGGGAAGGCAAACGCAACGGGGCTTGTCAGAGGTGAGGAGCGGCGCATTCCAGGTATCTGCCAGGTACATACTGGGTATTTGCTCGAATAAAGTGTGTCGGTGCAGTATCTGCTTATGTTGTCCTCTTATTAGTACATTTTTAGTTCCCAACAGCTTTTATGCAAGATATGCATGTTTGCCAGTTATATATTTTTATCTCTTAGCCTTATTAAGGGAAGGGTATATATAGGGACAGGGCTAGCAGCTTCTGTACGTTCCCCTGACGAAGCCAACGGCGAAACTAGTAGGGTGGAAGTAAGGTGAAGCCGTGAGAGACTGAGATTGAGTGGCCACTTCTGGGACTTCCCTGCTATCCCTGGAGGAGATCTTGCGAGGGGAAGCACCACGTGATCGGAAGAGTCAGTGGATGTGGAGATACCGGCAGAGAGAGACGCGGGCCGCCTCTCAACAGCTGGGTGTTTACCCACACTACACGGACTATCCGAGGACTGAGTCACCATGAGGAAGGATGCAGGGCGTCTGTTCAGGCAGCGGTGTGAGTGTTTCCTGCAGGGGAGAGCTGGAGTGGGGCTCTCTCATTGCGGATATATCCTTGCTGTTTTAGCTTAATAAATTGTTTTGTACTTGAGAGCGCTGTCTCTCCTTCTTTCTTCTTTTCCTTATCCTACAATTATATCTATCTGGGAGCCTAATACAGCCCACCAGCTCATACGAAGATTGACTACGTGGATTCATCTTAAAGATCATATCCAGCTGAGATCATTTGCTTTTTGCCCTTGTTCAACTGACATCTTGTACTGTAAGTGCATTTCTTTATAGCAGGAGTGTACTTTTAAGTGTTCACAGACTACACTATGTTCTGTCTCTTTCTCTCCTGTGAGCTATAGGTCATTTTTGCTATCTCTTGCGTGTAAGAATATGTGTGTGGAGTGAATGAGAGTTGCTCACAGTAGATTTACGACTGTGCCTGAAGTAACGCCCACATTCCCGGTATCAACAAGTGCCTGGTTCTTATAGAGAGCTGTTTTAATCCAGTTTTAACCAGGTTTTAATGATCTGTAAGATGATTGGTTTAAGAATTAAGGAGTGGTTATTATATTCTTCCTAGTAACCTATTTTAGACAAAGGAAATCAAGTGTATATAATGCCTGCTTGGGCCCTCCCCTAGCAGAGAGTATCATTGACTTTTGAATGTGTATGATCATACTCAATGTAGTACAGGCAATAAACTACTCATTATCTATGAACCCATTTTTGTGAGTTTGCAAACAACAACACACTCCACACACAAACGCACACACTGCAGTTGCCCATCTATACACACACACTCACTGCAGCTCTCCATCTTCTCACACTCTCCCTCCTCAGTGTTTACTGTGCGGAGCTCTCTGCAAGCAGGGAGGGGGAAGTCAGTGCATGACTGGTTGTCACGATGTTCTCACCACAAACAAGGCGTGACAGCGGGGCTGGGGTATGGATGGATATAAACACCACCCAAAGCCGCATGGGCGCGTCTGGAGTGTAGGATGGTCAAAGTAGCAGGGTCTGGGTTGGAGAGGTACGGATAGTCTATATACTTGGTGGGGCCTGGGTTGGAGAGGTACAGATCATTGCAGGTACTATTAGCCGGGGTCCGAGTTGGAGAGAGGAGAGTAGTCATTGTACGGATGTCGAAGTAGGGGTTTGAGAGGTGCAAATTGTCGTAGATAGCCGGGGTCAGGAGTTGAGAAGAGCGGAGTCCAATACAAAGCCAGGTCAGGAACAGACGAACAAGACAGGACTGCAAGAGCTAAGAAGTTATGAACACAACGGAACATAGGATTATGCTCAGCCAATGTGCCAGTGGCACAGCTGAGCATATAAAGGAGAAGGCGACCAATGAGACAGGAGAAGGTGTGGAGATACGTCAGCAACGATGGCTACTATTGGTCGTTCTGGTATCCAGGAGAGGTGCCCAGGTGTTGAGATGCTGGCGCTGCTCCTGCACGTGCCGATCCCGTGCCGGGCGTGCGCACTGCGCACTGATGGCACCGCCGCATGGGCAGAACCCGGAGGCAGGGCCGGAGACAGAGACATTAGGCTTCGAGCGGGGTGCAGGCTGACGTACGGAGCAGGGAAAGCAGGAGCCCCGGTGACGGACAAAGGTGAGTGGGGAGCGGACCGAGGGCTGCATGACTCCCTGATCCTTACACTGGTGTCTCCTATCCAACCACATCCGTTGTCTGAGAGCTGTTCTAACGCACTTTATGTATTGGCTGGAAAGGAAAATTTGGCAAGGTGCCAACAATAACGGGCATTACTGGAGACCAGAGACCAGGGATTTCAATAATCCCAAGAATTTGTATCAGTTTAGCCTATAATATACTTTATTATTTTCACCTGGTGGTGCTGTAAGTAAACTCTATTGCGCATGTGTGCTTTTGTTAATGGTGCCAGAGACTACAAAGTGTATTATCTGTACAGTTGTATAGTGATGCCTAACTTTTACATACAGCCCGAATGCGCATGGCCGATCACTTTCACCATACTTTTAACATCTTTGTGCATACATTAGTTTTGTCAGTAGAATTCTAGTGTAACATGTTACAATGACAAACAAAGAAAATCAAGCGCAAATTACTCAATTGAGATAATTGAGTATATACAGTAGCGAGCAAGAAAATACAATGTGAGAAATATATACCAAATAAGACTAAAACAGTCTGTGCATAAAGTACTAAAATAAAAAAGTTAAATACAACACTGGAAGGAATACCGTTCTGAGAAACAATGATATCAACATCAAAAGGAGGCAATGGTGGCAGATGTCAAAGCACAAGGCACCCATGGTATGAAAAATAAAGCACAACAAATATAGTGTTGCAATATGTGTAAAAATTAATATACACAAAGTGTAAACAAATATAAGGTATCTCACTCATGTAATGGAATAAATGCGAGCATATAGATTTTTAAAAAAATCTTTAACTAGTGGCGGTTCTCAGGTTTGACGTAATGGAATCTACGAACATGTAAATGAAAGAAAAACCAAAGATGGTTGTGACGGTAGGGGGGTAACCAGGCTCTCAAAGGTTTAAGCCAGTTTGGTTACCCCGATCCATAATAAAGGTTCAAGAAGAGTCAGCTCTTGAGCCCAGTACTGTGTAATGCATAAAAAAAATTGTGTGCGACAAAGTATTTTATGTGTTTTTACCTTTCCAGGAGAGCAGAGATTGCTGTGGTATGAGTTTCAAGGGGGGGTTTGTGGAGAACGTGTTGTCAGAATGTGCCTACAGTATGTATCTGGGGTCCAGAGTTGCTGGCTACCCAAAAATGTACCCGAAAATCATGAGTGATTCCTGGAAACATGTAGGCACATTGTCCTGGCAATACCTCCCCTTGAAAACGCTTTTGGACCCACCACTAGGGGTTCCCTGCTTCAGCACAGGCCAATAAGGTAAAAGGGGCATAGGGATGTGAGGTGTCCCTGAAACAGTCAAGGGGTCTCTAGGTTAATGGGGATACCCAGTAAATGCCCAGGTCACCCAGAACTGGTATAGGGGTTATGAGGTGCTCCAACCATACATATAAGGTTGTGAGGGGATTCTTAGAATCCATACTAAGTCTATGCAATAGTGTATGGGGAATATGGCTAGGGAAAGATAAAGTGCAGCTTTTTATTCTATTTCCCATACAAGAAAGACTTAGGTTTTTAAAGTGTATATTTCATTAACAACGTGTGTTAAGTTCATATATGCTTTGTGCCCAGTGAATGAGCTGGGACTTTCAGACCCAATGTTCTGACAGGTCACTGGGGCTACCAACTTGGTGCCAGAAAGTTTGAACAGGACATCAGAGATGAAAGCCACAGAGGATGTCTGAGGTGTCAAGACCATTTGGGCAGGAGGGAAGAGCAAGTACCTGTGTCCTGGGATGAATGGAAGTTCTCTGAATTTCCATTTGCCCAACCAGACTTGGAGGAGCCCAACCCAGTGTGTGATTTCTGAATAGCAAGTGGCTGAGGTGGCAACCTTGCACATGCCAATGGCAGATTCAGCACCCCCACTTGCCCAGCTTCACAAGACTAGAATCGCTCTGATTGGCTGGATAGGAAACTCACACGCCCGGATTGGCTGCAGGGTTTTGTGAATGAAACTCAGAAGTATTATAAACCCCCGAGGCAATGAGATTTGTAGATTGTAAGTACCAAGTTCAGCAAGTAAATTCAAGTCCTCTGGAGAGAGGGGAGCGGTAGCATCTGGAATTGCAGGCCGATTTCAGTTCCAGGACACATCAGGCTAAGTCCCGGTCAGGGGAAAATCCTTATTTAGTCTTCCTTGCACCTAGGAGAGTCTATTTTTTACCCCCAGTTTCCAAGTAAGTGTGTCTTTTTGCCTTTAGTTTGTGTTCCACTATGTTTATGCCTTTTTAAGTGAATAAACTTAAATTTTCAATTTATTTCATTACCTGGTTTGCTCAATGAATGATCCTGGTAAAAAGGTGTAAATGCCTGGTCTCCTGTGACAATGGTACAATACAGTTTTATGATTGACATAATGTATAAAGGGGAGAAAATACACTCACACATTTCCAATATAAAAACCGCTTGTATATTATAAAAGTCAAAAGGCACCTGGTTCTCCCATGAGACTCCTTCTCCTTGCTTGTTTGGCCGGCGTCTGCAGTGCTGCTACAGAGTGATATTGTCATAGTGCAAGACCGGGCAAGACAAGGAAGGGGTTTAATTGATATGGGTGATGAGACGTGAATTCCTCATCAAAACCCTATGCGTTTCACTCTCACTGAGTAAATGAGTACATCAGCATTAGGTGGTACCTTTTGATGATATTATAAGACAAGCTTTTGAGAGTTCAACGCTCTTGCTCAGGTCAGCAATACAGATTTATAAAATATTCCACAAGTTTAAAAGAGATGTAAAAAAACAAACAAAAAAAACCAAGATAATCTAAGACAAAAGACGTAGAAAATTCATGGCAAGGGGTCTGTTTATTCACCAACTGGGCAATAAATAGATGAAAGGGATAGTGAGAAATGTGGAGAGCTTGCAAAATCATATATCAACAGTATGATCTCCTAGGCTGAAATAAATGTGGTTCAGCTCCGGAGAACCCCTGCTTCAATACAGTGTTATTAAAATAAAAGGATTAACACAGCGCCAGTCCAATTCAGATGCAGCAACCTCCGCTGTGTTAATGCCGATGGGCCATTAATTCTGGCTGCTGGGATTCCGCGAGCACAGATGAATAAGAAAACGTGACCGCAGTGGATTTCGTGTGACTGACTATAACGCTGCATCTGTATGTCTCTATATTTACAGATCACCCAATTTGAACCCCATAGAATTGGTGTGGCATGCACTGAAACCTGTGAAAAATATGTGACGCCGGCATACAAAGACAAACTAGAGAAGGAGATCTGAAAGACTGGAATGAGTCTCTAACCATGGAAATGTGTAATAATTACATAAATTATATAAATAGTGTGTTACCAGTGGTTATTGAAAGAAACAGATGGCAACCGAGATGTGATTTTAAAACAATCATTGCCTTGTAGTTCACACTAACAAAATTGAATATTTCACATATTTTTTTTCACTCTTCCAGATACAAGTTTTGGTAACAGTTGACGAGTATCGACCACTAATGGAATGTGAGCATCTTCATAAGATTTGACCATTGGTTAACAAAAGGCCGGTTGATCAGTGTGATAATTATTCTCGCTTTTAACGATGTCTGCAATGAGTGTATAGCAGGCAACTTTTGTTGCATATGCCATGCCCAGCTCAGACAAGGACACTTAGAGGGAGGGGTGGGAGGAATTCCCATGAATGATTCATGCTGAATGCGAGAGCAACATGATTGGTGGCGGAGGGTATGCACTGTACTATAGGAAACCCAAGTTCTTCATGCAAAAATCTTAATATTTAAACACCAAAAATGTTGTATTTGCATGAAGATAATAGTAGAAAATATTGTAAATTGTTGTTTAATGTCTCTGTTTACCTAACCATATAGCATGGTTATTATGTGGAAAAGCTTCTATATTACACTTAGGTACAGGGTATGACTTACTCTGGAAAGTAATTTATTCTGTTGACAGCGTGAAAACAGCGACAGATGCTTTCACATGAATGAAAGTCTGAAAAGGTGAACATTTGCCACTGCATTCGAGACTATAACGTCACATATTGTAGTGAGGCACTTAGCACATAGTTCATGATATAGTAACACTTTATAGATTGTTTGTGAGACCTCACCTAGGCCCAGGAGAGAGAGTGAGTGTGTGTCCTCATAAAACACTTTTAGACAACACATGGAGAGATACCTGTGCACAAAAATTAGCACACCTGAGATACCTGGGAAATATGCTTGTTTTCAGTCACTTAATTATACTTTGCATATTCAAATTATTGTTCAACTCTTTCTTCCTTTCTCCCTCATCCCATCCTCCCTCCCTCTCTTCGGGGGCCCAATGTGGGGTAGTACTTCTTAACAGAAAGGGTGGTGAAATAGCATTTATACAGACGGAGTAGTGACTATTACAGTAAGGAAATTAAAACATGCTGGGGATAGACATTAGGTTATCATAAATACGAAAGAAAGCCAAGAATGAAATAGAGTCTACCTTTTTACAGCACATAGGAACATGGGCAGACTAGGTGGGGCAAGTGGTTCTTGGCTACTGTTGAATTCTATGTTAACAGCTTCTCACTATATTGAAGATCATTACAGTACATGGCGAATTTTGCATAATTTCACAATTATAATATAAATACCATATAAACTTGTATTTAAGGCCTTTTATACACACTTTGTAAACTTTTCCCCCCACTTTTGTTAGCTCCCTAAATGGACAACCAAATGTGTAACAAAATACTGTACATAATAATTACATGTCAATGCGTAACATTATACGAGAAAAGAATAAAAGAAAAAAAAACATGACGTATATGGTGCTCCGTGACAATAATGTTCTGGCTGTACCTATACCATAAAAAAATAATAAATCAGGTGGTATTGGGGGGGAAAGAAAACAAGATTTATTCAATTGTTACAGAAAGTATCAATTAGGATTCAATGTGTACTCCAATAAATCAGATTTTTATGATACTTTTAATTCATAGCCAATTAGAATCTGTAACAGGGACTTATCCCTGTTTAAACAAAGCAGCCACGAGCTCTGAGAATCCAAAGAGATAGTTGGTTGCAGCCACTCAATTAACTAGTCTCCACCTGGACTAATGAGAGCTCTGTAAAAAGCCTCACGTGAGACACAGGAGATTCCTTAGCTCACTTTTGGCTGACACAAGGAGAAGGAGGGCAGACAAAAGATTTCCTTAGCCCTCAACTGGGCTGACATGAGGAAAAGATGATGTCTTGTTGCACACAGAAGGACTGTATGCTGACACCAAGACAAGAGGACAAGGCCTCTATACCTGGACACAGAGAGTGCCATAGCACACAAGGATGCTGACCCAGGAGAACAGAGAGGCTTCCCCTACAGCAACAACAACTGACACAGTTAAGAGACTTTCTTGTTGTAGTGTGTGTGTGTGTGTGTGTGTGTGTGTGTGTGTGTGTGTGTGTGTGTGTGTGTGTGTGTGTGTGTGTGTGTGTGTGTGTGTGTGTGTGTGTGTGTGTGTATGTGTGTGTGTGTGTATATATGTATATATGTAGATATATATATTTGGGGTGTTAATCAGCCTAGCTACCCACCCAGTTAGATAGGGCATATACAGTACTGTCTAGTTATTCTCCAAAGTGGAGCAGGTTTTTCTTTATGTTCTGTGTTTACTTTGTTAAAGGAACAGGCAATAAAGCCGTATATTAATTTCACCCTAAAACTGTCTCCATTTGCATACCTCTGCACACATCTCTTACAGTATCATAAGGTGCACAAATTCACAACAAATAGATACATCTCAGGCTACCCTGCTACAAAGGGAGTTACAAAAGAATAAAACATAAAAAGGTGTAGGAAGAGGGCAATTTTGGAAGCCTAACATAAGAAATTAGAAGGAATAACTACAGTGTACACGTGTGCAGTGACATCTGGTTGAAGCTCTTGAATTTTTGTTCTTACAAATGAGGAAACCGCATAATGATTAAACATGTTGTGAACATCGTGCTTTGACATAGTAACTCTGTTCTCCTGCTTTTAGGAGCTTCTCAAGTGCAACCAAGAATACTATGAATACTAAATAGCAGCTACTGCTGTACAATTTCTGAAGTGGAAAATGTGTCATTTATATGTGTTTGATTCACAGGATAGATAAATGAAGAAAAGTGATGAAAGCATACATTTTTGTTTGTCACTTAACTTACTGTTCACAAAATACAGTATGCATTGATTTTAGTCGTTTTTGATGGAGGAAGGAATAGCAACTGCAAAACAGCAAAAACGTCTAATTCGTGTTCTTTAGGAAATGTCTGTCACTCTCCAAAAACAGTCTTTACCTTTATTTATTTTTTATTAAAAAAAATTCATTTTTAGAGAACAGAAATTGTTTATCACAGTATATCGCTTCAAGGTTAACACATTTAGTATTGCTTTAATAGTTCAAAGGTCTAGAAGAAGTACTGGTCCTTAATAAATGCAGATTCATTGTGAATCCTTTTAGCGGGTCAACATAAGGATTCTTCAAGATGAAATGATAGTATTATTTTTTTTTCAAGTGTTCCATTACCCTTGAACTGGACAATACACTCGGAGAAGAATCCTGAGCATTGTACACTTTAATTACATTTACACAACTGACAAACAATTTGTATGACCTAGTATAATGCATTTTTAACATTGTATCCCTCCATTGCCTATTGAGGTGAATATCTACATGACAATCAGAATATAGTTGCTGCCAACTGCATAGTTAAAAATCAATTATGTCAACTGTTATTCATTTGCTCTAATAGATAAAGATTTTTTTTTAAATCTAATGGAAAAAAATTGAATATTGCCAAGTATGTGCAAAATTACGATGTGAAGCATATATTGTCTAAGTTCTCATCATAAACAGAAAGCAAATACTCTATTACAGTATACAGTATGTGGAAGAGGACTATAAGTACTGTACTTCCTCGATTGTAAGACGCCATTGATTGTAAGACGCACCATAGATTTGGCCCTTACAATGCAGGAAAATTACTTTTTCACTTACTATGTTTCAGGAGAGGCCCCATGTCAGCAGAGACTGAAGCGGACAGAGGCGGCAGGAGAGGTCCCACGCCTGCAGATTGTGGAAGATGGACAGCGGGCTGGAGTGCGGCAGGAGCACAGGTCCCAAGTCTGCAGGTGAATGAAGATAAGAAGATGGCGTGCGGTGGCGGCGGCGGCAGCAGGAGATCATAATAGCAAGAGAGCTGAGCAGGAGCAGAGCGGCATTGAGGAATGGCTTGGGAGGTGCACACTGTTACAGTGTGCACCTCCCAAGCCGTTCCCCTATGCCGCTCTGCTCCTGCTCAGCTCTACTGCTACTATGATGTCCTGCCTCCGCCACCGCACACCCGCCCGCTGTCTTCTTATCTTCATTCACCTGTAGACTTGGGACCTGTCCTGTAGCCGCATTCCCACCCGCTGTCCATCTTCAACCATCTGCAGACGTGGGACCTCTCCTGCCGCCGTCTTCTTTGTTCTCCGCTGACATGGGACCTCTTCTGAAACATGGTAAGTGAAAAGAGGGAATTAGTACTGTAGACACTTAAAAAAAAAAATTTAATACATCGATTCTAAGATGCACCCCGATTTTAGACATGTGAAAATCGGGAAAAAAGGTGCGTCTTAGAATCGAGGAAATAGGGTAATTACTGTAGAAGAAAATGAATGGATCATTTCTACAGAATTTCTGGTAAACATTTAGCAAATGAGAGATAATGTTCAATATGTTGTTTCTGAAGCCCTCTACCATGTAAAACCTCTAACTCACAGCCACACACCTCTGGAAAGCTCTTCCCGTCAATATCTGACTGGCACCCTCTCTATCCACCTTTTGGACCTTTCTTAAAACACACTTCTTTAATCTAATATTATACATCTAATATGCACCAAGCTTGGCCCCTTGCAGATGCACTAACCATAAAACAACCTCCTGTCTCTCTAAGTTCTCCCCACTTACCACTTAGATTGTAAGCTCTTCGGGGCAAGGACTGTTTTTCCTATTGTTTTACAGCCGCGGCCCCTTTTATTCTCTAACATCACCGCATTTTTCGGGGATTTTTTTTCGAATGCCACCTTTGCCACCGTGTTCATGCTGCATTCTGACCGCATTCATACCTACTAGCACATTTTTCAAACCTGTACAATCAAACAATTATCTTCATGCACAAAGCCATCATAATCCATCATGGGTGAAAAACATACCGAAAGGTCAATTCATCAGATTGAAAAGAAATAGTTCTAATATAGAAATGTCTAACATCCAAGCGGAAGATCTCAAAAACAAATTTATAGAAAGGAAGTATTCCCCACAAGATTTAGACAATGTAATCACTGAAGTTGCAGCGATGGACAGATCCAATCTTTTGAAATATAAAAAGAAAAACACTAATAAAACTGCAAATTTGGCCTTCATAACCCAGTTTAATCAAATGGCACCTAATATACGCAAAATTCTTAAAAAACATTGGCCGATTCTAAAAAAGGACAAAGAATTAGAGGGTATATTACAGGAACATCCACAAATTACATTTACAAAAGCACCTAATATAGGACAAAAGTTGGCACCTAGTTTCCCATCGTTGCAACCAATTCATCGTAAGATCACTTCATGTACGGGATACTTCACTTGTAATAGATGTACCGCTTGTAAATATAGCACAAAAAAATCAATATTTGTATCAAATAACCCTTTAAAAAATTACAAAATCAAACAACATATCACGTGTAATAGTTCTTATGTAATTTATTTGCTTGAATGTTCATGTGGTCTGCAGTATGTGGGTATGCCCACAAAATCAGTCAAAAGACGTTATATGAACACATATATAATATCAAAAGGAGTTTAACAACACACAACGTATCAAATCATTTTCTTCAAGTGCACGGGCAAAACCCTATGGGATTAAAATGTATTGCAATCGAGACCATTACTCCAAATTGGAGAGGAGGTAACGTAGTGAGCCTATTGGGGAGAAGAGAATCCTTTTGGATTTATGAATTACGTACTCTATCCCCATTAGGTCTCAATGTAGATTTTGATTTAAAGGCATTTTTGGTTGGCTAATTCTGCACTGTATCCATAGGGTTTATTTTGCAATATATCCATATTGTTATTTGAGAACACACAGCTATTGAATAAATATTTGTTATTTTTGGCAATCCTTTGTTATATATGATAATTAATGCTATATACTGTTTATAGTATTTTGCACAATATATTTAAGTCCATTGTTATTGTCATTTACTGTATGGTTATTGTATGTTCACTGCACAAATTTAATTTACTTATATAACATATTAAAGTACACACACCACTTATTTAATTATAATGGAGATTTATTCTTAAATACCCTTAAATTCACATATAGTATACATATTGCACAACCCATAGGTTTATATATATTCGTGGTAGATTAATTATGCACCATATACTTAATTTAAGTTATAGTTAATATATATATTAGTAGTTCATCTAATCACTATTTATATAATTATTTTTTATATATTGGTCAAATTATACACCCATATATTTGCACTTATAGTAATTTTATTATGGCATTCAAGCACTATACACATTTTATATCAGTCTATGTATATTAGGTTGTTTTATTGTATGTTTTGTATATATACCAGCTGAGATATCAAACCACAGCAGCACGATTACTACTGACATGGACTACTCAATGCGCATGTGTTTAACTACACAGCACGATCACTAACTGTTTAGTCCATCCATATGCGCATGTGCTGAAGACTGCAGGTGAAAATTAATTAATTAATGGACGCTCTATTTAATGGACTTTTGTGGACTTTTTCATCATAACCCCTGAAGAAGAAAGCGGTTAGCTTTCAAAACGCGTAGGGTGGCAAAGGAAGCATTACTGCATCATTTGGTTGGCAATCCCCCTCTCCACGATAGCAGAGGTGAATCAGCGTTTGCTAGCTGCCAGCTGGCTGTATGCTGGGATACCCGAGACGAATCTGCTGCTGCCGATCCAGGAGTAGCTGCACGTTCTCCCCAGTGTGCTGAGTGAGACCATCCGCCCACACGCCGGCTGGCGTGCACACTTTCCATTCACGGAGACGCCCAGGAGCAGTGGCAGTTACAATTACAGAGAGGGGATACTCTCAAATTTATCCACCGCTTGCCTGTATCATCTATCTGGTGAGTGGGCATTTCAACCATTTCCATCAGTGCTGCAGTGTGCCGATCTGATTTATTTCACTGTCCAATATTATTTTTATTTTTCTTATGTTCCATGTATGTTTTATGATATGTTTTATTAAATGTTTTTATTTTAATTTTTCACCTTTTTGATCTCTAAGCTGATTGTTATTTGTTATATATGCAGTTTGTCTTATATGTAGTTTGTCCTTGTTCCTTACAGTAGAAAAAACAAATAGGTAGCGCTATATCCCACAGTGAGCTGGCAGCCGGTGATATAACCCTGACCCCTAGTCAGGCTATAGAAGTGGAAAAGAAGTTATATCAGTGGCGCTCAACACTGTAATGATCAAAGCAATTCTAATAGATATTATAAAATATATATTATAAAATATACAACCAGAGCCACGGAAATCGCCCGTCCGATTGGATGCTCCACGTGGTAAGGGTAAACATGTAAATATACAAAGAAATCAAATCATAGCATAATACTGTAAAACATACACATACATAAACAAACAACACTTAACAAACGCTGAGAACAACAGGTAACTACTCACAATGGCATTTAATATGGCATATCATTAATATCTTAAAATACACTTATTACACATAAAATAGTACATAAAAACATATATTAGGTTCAGGCAAGATTCTCCAACTCGGGTGGGGGTACCTGCTTACCGAAAACAGGATGTAATCAGGCAATGGATAATTCAAAGAGTATCCCCTCTTATGGATAGCTGCTGCTGCTGCTGCTGCTGCTGCTGCTGCTGTTGTTAACACCTGGGCTCAGACGAGGAGTCTATTATTGGCAGGGACAGGTTTTTCCAGCTAGCTGCGTCTGCCTCAGTCCTCTCCCAGCACTGCAGAAGCTCCAGGACCACACACAGAGATACTTCCTGGTCTGCCCGCACCACGTGCACCAAACACAGCAATGCTGAAATGTTGGATATTCCTACGCCAGCATGTGCTTTCCCACCGCTCACAGCTCACAGCTCCCAGCTTCGGAAGGGTACAGCACTCACACCCGAGTAGTGGGGACCTCACAGAACCACCCTACGCGTTTCGAAAGTCTTGCTTTCTTCCTCAGGGGTTAAAAGTACTTATGTTCCATGTATGTTTTATGATATGTTTTATTAAATGTTTTTATTTTAATTTTTCACCTTTTTGATCTCTAAGCTGATTGTTATTTGTTATATATGCAGTTTGTCTTATATGTAGTTTGTCCTTGTTCCTTACAGTATTATGCTATATTTTGTGCTTTCTCTTCTATTTTAAGCACATCTACTGGAGCCATTTCCTGATCGTCCAACAGGCTTGATTTTTATATCCTTTATGTCATTTTATTCATATAGGCGCCTATAGATACATATTCTTTTTCCATGTGTATGTTCTGACCAGGTGGTCAGTTGTTGTATCCCAGGCAGCCCCTCATGTGTGGATACTATCCACACCTAAGGTTATATATTGTATATTTTACTTATTCTATTTGGTTAGCGCTACCTGTTTCTTCTCCATACCGCATTCATGTTGCATTCACAGCCGGGGTTGATGCGCGCTTGATGTGTTTATTGATAATGGTTCGGATTTAATTGGTTGCAATTCTTAGCGTATCCGCCAGATGGCAGATATTCATGAATTGTAATGCGCATCCGCTTCAGTAATGTGTCGACTTGCAGGTATTTCGTTTAAAAAGATACCACAGTGGTCTATTGTAAATTGGCCTTGGGACTGAAGGAAGAGGTTACAATGTATCAATTTAGGCTTTTCATATTAAAGAAAGACAAGCACCAGTTTCTGGTCAGGTTACTGTCCAGAGTCCCGCCATGAGTGCAGAACTGCAGCCCGTGTTCCAAAAACCCGACAGAACGTACGCTTATTTAATATGGGCCGCGATTAATGCAACAGATGATAAGATGGCAACAGTTGTTCAAATTTATCAGTATTTTATCGAAAACTATGACTTTTACAAATTTTCGCCAGATCCTCATGTGTGGAAGCGTGCAATAAGGAAAAAGTTATGTAGCGATCCATGTTTTTTTCGTATTGATCCCGATTTTATTGGAGGGTATTGGTGTGTATCACCGGGTTTTTCCCGTATCTATGATCATGCAGACGGCAAAAGGCGAAAGGTCGTTTTAAAACCAAGTAAGAACCATCAATCGCTGGCAAGCAATGCGCCAGCACCAGCACCGGCTTCCAATAACGGTCCGACCGTCAGTGACAACCCTTGCTGTCTGTCCACGCACGGATACCTGCAGCCTGAGCCGGATTTCGCGTACAGTTTCGAGCAAGCTTGCATGTACCTAAGCGATTTCCAGCCTCATCAGCTGACTACAGGTGTAGTAGTCCCGCTGTCACCTGTCAACGACGTGTATGATCAAGAATACGGGACTTTGCAGTGGCCCGGCGCCAGCTGATTGGGAAATTCTATGGTGAGTAATGTTGCCGTATTTTATTCTGTTTTTTTTTATTTTGAAAATATCAATATCAGTGCGATTCAAAAGTCAAGCGATTCTCCTGTAAGCAATATCATTGGCTAAGCGGCTAAGCGACTTCTACAGTAGATACTGCACAATTGATGGAAAGCTAGGCGCATGTGCACTGGAACCTTCTTGAAACGCATACTGTATGCGTGTCATCACATCGACGGTAGGCGCATGCGCATGTGAACAGAAGACGCCCCCCGAGAAAATTATTGGTGGGACTGACTGTGGGAACTTCATTAGGGGACTGACCATTACAGTAAAACTTGTACTTTTATTTTTCCTCAGAAAAGAAAACTTTCTCATCTCATGCGGAAAACGGCAAAATGTGGGATTTCGATGGATAATATCGCTTTGTGTAACAATGTCTGCACATTGCTGAATCGGATTTAAAAAAACACGTACCGGAGTCTACAGTTTAGTGGCCGTTGTTATTGATCAGGATAGAATACCTGAAACAGTATGCTGATGTTTTCAGACCGTATACAATACTTTTTTATATATACTGTATAATAAACCCGAGAAAATAAAAAGTATGCATTTATTCTACATCTATTCCAGTACATATGTATTCTATACCCGTACAGCATGTATTGTTTTAATACTCTTGTGATGTACAGTACTGAGCATGCCTACAGTACAGTATACAGTACAGTGTGCCTGGACAGTACTGTACATTCTAGAAACACTGTATTTTGTTACAGTACAAAAGGAGACAATGGAACAATTTAAAACAAATCAACATTTTCTTTTATTGGTGGAGTAAGTCCAAAAACATTTATTTACAAATACTGTACAATGTAAAAACATTTTAAGTGTACAGCAATTCAAAACATCAACAGGTGTATGGTTTACTGCTAGTGGAAATATCTCCTTTATTAAAGTACAGAAAGTCAAAACATGTACAGTACAGGACAACAGTATGGTGTTATTAAAAATAATTATTTGTTCATAAAATATACAACAATGGGAAAGGGGGAAAGGAGTGGAAACCCTCGCATCAGCCTCTAATCAAGAAAGAATTAACAGCGGTGCAATAAGGGGAAGGAGCAGAATTATAACAATTAAACAAAAGACACCCTATGGGCAGCACTCGTTGTGAGCAAATATGAATTGGTGATAAATTTAAAATTAAAATGCTTTAATCGTATAATTTAAAATAGATGTCAAAATTGTTGAAAAAATGGTCAACTGACTGTGGTGACAAAATACAAAGAAAACAGACAAAAATATATAAAATACTATAACTGAGATCTAGGGGGGGAGGTGGAGAGCCCACCTAGCTGCTAACTAGCAGAAATCAACAATCAAGGACTGTAATAGTCAACCCCCTAGTTCAGCAATAACAAGGTTAAAAGGCCTGTAAAGTGGATACAGGTGACGGAGAACTACCCATGCAAAGGTATATACCTATGTGCTATGCACAATAGATTGAGAGCTCACTAATTGCTATTTGATAGTCCACAATGAAGATGGTGAGGAATACCCTAAATAAAGGGTTAAAGCAAGCCTAATTATAGGAGGGTTAATATGGTAGGCAATGTGTTATATTATAGTGTGCACAAGAGCTCACAAAGTGTGGTACTTAGCTCTGGGGCACGGTTCTAGTCCGTATCCAGTTATAGCCCCCTAACATAAATGTGCCACTTAAACATGCTTAATAGTACCTCACAATATACACATAGGTCAGTCAGTGACTATCAATAGCTAAATGTACAAGAGCTTACAAAAAATGTATTTTACAGCTCTGGGGCACGGATCTAGTCCGTATCCAGTTATGGCCCCCTAATTCAAATGTGTCACAGTAACAGATAGGTAAACAGACTGTGATAACGTAGTGAGCAAACACATAAATGAGCCGAGGGGAGAGGAAATGCACGCAATGAAAAAAGTAGTCAGCAGCAATTGCATTTACACGTGCTGGGTGAGGTAATTGGATATATACCGCATCCCTGTGTTAAGCCCTCGTCAGGGTTAATATCGCGGAGTAACGCTGACATAAGCAATTGTACCTGTGGTTCCTGTTCAAAGTCCTGCTGCCATAAGATACCACATAAAGTACCTGGTGTCTATGATGTATGGACCCAGACTCCCTTAACACGCGTCTCGGCTCTGTACAGAGCCTCTCACCCTCTGCTCGGCATGGGGACGTCAATGCGTGATGACGTCAGTCCTGTAGCCGCCTCCCACCTGACGTACGTTTCGCTGGGGCGCTTTATCAAAGGTGCTATTGATAGTCACTGACTGACCTATGTGTATATTGTGAGGTACTATTAAGCATGTTTAAGTGGCACATTTATGTTAGGGGGCTATAACTGGATACGGACTAGAACCGTGCCCCAGAGCTAAGTACCACACTTTGTGAGCTCTTGTGCACACTATAATATAACACATTGCCTACCATATTAACCCTCCTATAATTAGGCTTGCTTTAACCCTTTATTTAGGGTATTCCTCACCATCTTCATTGTGGACTATCAAATAGCAATTAGTGAGCTCTCAATCTATTGTGCATAGCACATAGGTATATACCTTTGCATGGGTAGTTCTCCGTCACCTGTATCCACTTTACAGGCCTTTTAACCTTGTTATTGCTGAACTAGGGGGTTGACTATTACAGTCCTTGATTGTTGATTTCTGCTAGTTAGCAGCTAGGTGGGCTCTCCACCTCCCCCCCTAGATCTCAGTTATAGTATTTTATATATTTTTGTCTGTTTTCTTTGTATTTTGTCACCACAGTCAGTTGACCATTTTTTCAACAATTTTGACATCTATTTTAAATTATACGATTAAAGCATTTTAATTTTAAATTTATCACCAATTCATATTTGCTCACAACGAGTGCTGCCCATAGGGTGTCTTTTGTTTAATTGTTATAATTCATAAAATATACAAAACACTATATCTCCTTTATTAAAGTACAGAAAGCCAAAACATTTACAAAAACATTTAAAAAAAATAAACAACAGTGGAACAGTCACGCAAATTCGATCCCCACCAGATTGTCCTTCCAGGGCCGATGCCTTGTATGGCGCAAAATGCCATTAATGGCGTCTCGAACGGTTTTCATTACAGGATCTGTCATTGAAAAACAGCGCCGCAATTCCTCCACAATAGTCTCTCTTAAATTTTCAGGAAGCGCCTTTTTTACGCGATTTCCTTCATAGTTCATTTTGTAGGCCCACTTGCAGTACAACAAGTATGACACATGGTGCTTGAAAATTAACATGGCATACTTGTGGGGTACACCAGCACTCATCACCCTATACTTCTCCCTGAGTGCCAGTGGCAGCTCACGCAGGATGATGTCGGGCACCGTTTCTATGCAAGCGTATGTAGGTTGGATTCTGGGAGTGGGTGTGCTTCTGTGAGCGGGCGAGGGTAGGTTGTCTGGGAGGAAGCTTTCCTCCTGTCTTGGTCGCCGTGTTGTCTCCTGGCGTGGTCTTGACGGGGTTGTCATGTTATCCTCCTCCTCAACGGCATACATGTACACAAAATCTTCTGGTGGAGGGTGTGCGCTTGGTGTTGGAAGGTTGTCGAAGGTCCCATTCATCACATCCATGCCACCCTCCTGCTCCGGCATCGGGGATACAAGGGCATGAACACCGAGCAAATTATGTATCCCCGCTATGTCAGTCTCTATCTTCTCCATCCGTCAATCCATCTTCTCCATCCGTTGATCCATCTTCTCCATCCGTTGATCCATATTTAGTATGGTCTCCAGAAGCAGATCTATCTTTACCAGCACAGTAGAGTTCCCGGGGATATCCACACTTAACCCATTCAGCATGCGGTCTAAAGAGCTGGTTGTTGTGCATGGCGTGCTGTGGACATCTGGGTGGATGGGTGCTACGGAGGATGAGATGGGGGTTCCATGGAGAGAAGCGGCAGCGTCGCCGAAGAAGGATGGAGGGGGTGACCTGTGGATTTCCGGGAGAGAAGAAGCGGCAGCGTCGTCCAAGAGGGATGGAGAAAGCGACCTGTGAATTTCCGGGCGAGAAGCGGCAGAGTCGTCTAAGCATAATGGAGAAAGTGACCCATTGATTTCAGGGGCACCAGCGGCAGCGGCGCCGAAGAGCAGTGGCGACTCTGCCTGTGGGTTTCCGGGAGAGCGGCGGTAGCGTCCTGGACGAGTAGTGGAGAAGATGGGCTGTAGATTTCAGGGAGAGCGGCGGCAGAGTCGTCGAAGCATAAACGAGGAAGTGGCCTGCGGGTTCGCTGCCATTTGTTTTGCGTTGTGTGTACATCACCGTATTTCTTCTTGACATAATAAGGCTTACGTGTTTTAAAACCCTTAGCCTTTGGGGTCAGCAGGTTTTCTTTATTAGCCTTTGCCTGTCGCTTTTCCTTGGTTTGGAAATGGCTGCCTCCGCCGCCGCCTTTCGTTTTTTCTGTGTGACAGGTACGGCAGAGGCGAGTGGCTTCCTGCGTCCGTAGAATCGGCATTGATCCATGGAAGCAGATGGCACAATGCAGTATCTGGACAAGGGCAAGTCCAGATAAAGATCATCGAGTGGTGAGCTATGCAAAGTGTGTAACCTTTTATGCATGGCGACGAGGTACAGGTGTTGAAAGTGGGCGTACTCTAATGTGAGTCATTAACGTATAAATACACCATCCATTTTGTGGATTCACTGCACATTGAATACACATCGACTAAACATCGAATATACATTCTTGTGTTTGTATTTCTTTCTACTCGCAGCAATGCCTGTTACAAAGATTTCAAAGGATCTCAGCATGAGAATTAAGGAGATGTACACGAGCGGACACCGAATTGCAGATATCCAACGCTGGTTAGCTGCTTCTGGCCTCGTTGTGCCAGCAACCACCATGTGCTATCATGCACACGGAAAAACCAGACAACGCACGAGGACACCAACGGTAACTAACGCGTAAGTATATTTATATAACTATAGAATACAGTATATCTATTATTGTTAATATTGCTGCATATTAATAGAACTATATATTGTGTAGATCTGTCTAATTTTATAGTTATTTCGGTATATTTATATAACTACAGTATATCTATTGTTTATATTGCTGCATATTAATAGAACTATATATTGTGTAGATCTATCTCATTTTATACTATTTTTACTGCAAATGATGTGCTGTACTTGTGGCCTACTGCACTGTAACTTACCGGATTGTTGTTTTTCTGTACATTGTAGGGAGACAACTCTTCTGGTCGACAAAATAAGTGAAGAGAATGATGAGAAGAGTGCATTAAGGGTCAAATACACTCTGCAGCAAAATCACAATCCCACTGTATCCGAGACCAGCATAAAGAAGATGAGACGCAGAATTGGATGGAAATATGGACGTGTGAGGTTAGTACTGGACAGCATAGGAGGTAAAAGTGTTGTTTAAGAAACTGTACTGTACCTATAAAATTATTTATTCCTTGTCATTACAGAGCGTACCCTATGATAAGGGATGTTAACAAAATCAAGAGAGTGGTCCAGGCCCAGGCATGGATCGACAGTGGAGAAACTTTCCAGGATTGCATCTTCACTGACGAGTCTACAGTTTCGCTGGAGAGATTTGCCACCTTTGCATTCCACAAAAAAGGTCGCATATCTATGAAGCCGCGTCCAAAACACCCAGTGACGATGTATGTGTGGGGTGCCATCTCTAGGCGTGGACCAGGATGCATCGTCATCTTTGAAGGTACAGTAAAATGTATGTCACACGCTTTTGCCTTATGCACTGTACTGTACTAGTGTGCAGTTTTTTTAGCACTTTTCTTTTCTTGTTATAGGAATCATGAATAAAGCTTTCTTCCAAGACAAAATTGTGCCTGAGATTGTGGAATACATCACACGTGAGTTCCCGGATGGTCACCGTTTCTACCAGGACCACGATCTGAAGCACACCACGTCAACAGCGCATATCATTGAGCGCGGTATCAACTGGGTGAAGACGCCAGCGGAGTAAGTGCGGTAACCGTGTCTCATTTTTTCCCACTGTTTTTACTGTGTACTGTATCTCTTAAACTAAGTGTCCTTTTTTTTCCCCTCCAATGACAGATCCCCAGACTTCAATCCTATCGAAATGGTCTGGCATCAGCTGAAGGACCATATCTGAAAAGTCGTGAAACCCTCCAAAAAGGATGAGTTGGCGAAAGGCATACTGAGTTTTTGGAACGATGTACTCACCGTGGAACGATGCAATAAATATATTGACCATATTGCGACTATGTTGCCCATTGTGATCGCGCGTAATGGGCAACCATCAGGAAGGTAGTATGGTATACAGTAGTACTGTACTGTAGTATTGTAAGTACAGTATGATACAGGTAAGTATGGCACAGATTTTTTCTTTCCTGGTAGTCAGAGTATACAGTAGTTCCAGTATAGACTAGTTTGACAGTACTAACTGCATACTGTAGTCCAATATGGAGTAGCTATACAGTATACAATGCCATAATACAGTATGCACCTAACTGCTCAATTTTGTTCTTTCCAGAGAGAGCAGCACCAGCCATCTGGTTCCAAACTATTTAACAGTAGTCACAGTATACAGTAGTTCCAGTATAGACTAGTTTGACAGTACACAATGCCATAATACAGCACAATGCCATAATACTGTATGCACATAACTGCACTAATTTTTTGTTTTCTTGTCTTTTCAGAAAAAAAGGATGCACTGGGGGAGAGGAGGGGTTTCGTGTAAAGTTTGAACTGTTTGTACAGTTAAGTGTACAGTATCTAAACTGCAGTCATGATGTACACAAAACCTCTCCTCTCTCAATGAACTACTGTACTGTACACAGAATGAGGAAGAAAATAAAGACGGAAAAAATTATATTATTATATATATATATTATTATATATTATATATTATTATTTAATATTATTATCAATGTGCATTATTCATGATTATCCACCGGCTCTCGATTTCATCTGACTGAAGAACTTACTAAAGACTGCATTTTGTATTATTCATGATTCTTTTTATATTTGTTTTTTTGGTTCCTCATAAAATAAAATAAATATTTATTTACATTTATGATAATCATAATCATTGACAACAACCCCCCCACCACCACCTACACCAAAGAAAAAGAAAGAATGACAAAAAGTGGTAATTTACTGCATCAACAACATGAATCAGATAATGTTTTTTTAACTCTCAATTCTCACAGTGCTGTGCAAATCAGATTTACATATCAAATTCGAGAAGGGATTTTCAAAAGCGTTACCGTAAACAAAGCCTCAAAGGGTTGGGGGGGGGGGGATTACACGCAGGCGCAGTGAGGTGATGCTCGGCTAGGGACGGATTAAAAACACAATGGCAAACTTCAGAAACTGAATGACTCAGTAGAGGTGTCTGTCGATAAGAGTTTCAAATCCTTGAGCGAGCCTTGTGTGTGTGCATGGGGGAGGGGGGTACAGGGTACAACAGCATGAAGGATTACAGCAGTTCAAAGAAATGACATAATTTCAAAAGACAGGTTATCATAATAATTTGATCCCTACACCCCCAAATACAGTACATAAAAAGCACACAAATCAACCATGTGCAGTCAAACGCACAGGGTCACAGTCAAAAGATACAGCACAGATTGAATATCGTAATATCAAGTTGGTCTAGGCAGGCTTGTGGAGAAAATAAAAATAAGAAATGAGGAGAATTTTTTTTAAATTTTTTTTGGTCACTCACTCACTCTTGAAGCAAGCAGTGGTGAATTTACATGCGAATGCAGTAGTAATCATCAACTATCAAGCAGGAATGTGATTGAAACCAGAAAGACACACATTCAAAGGAATGGTGTGGGAGAGGTGTACTGCACTGTAGATAAGATAAGAAGTTGAAATACTGCAGTAAATTATCCTGTGTGTGTGCGGGGGCAAGCGAGGGGAGAGCGCTGTACTGTATATGCCGAAATGTGATACTGTTACAGCACACGCCTATGCGTTTCAACAATTTTCAAATGAGACATACAGCACTGCAAATGCATGTATAAATATGCAAATTTACAATTACTGCGCGCGCACATGCAGACTGTGTACTGACGTAGGTTGAACTGCTAAAGTATTAGACTTCCAAGACAACAGCTCGGGAATGCCCCCCTGAGTTTTTAGACGGTATTGCAGTATTGCAGACAGCGATAATAAAATGCTAATATTATGAGCGCTAAAATACCGCTATAAACTCCGGACAAAAACAAAACAAAACGCATCTGCCCGCAGTTATCAGAGAGCCGTGGATCCGGCCGCATTAGGATAAAGGCGGCCGCCACTGTATGTCTGAAGAGCTTATTCCCCATTCTCCTATATATAAATTCATATTTTTACTCACTCTTTACTTTTCCTCATTTATTATTATTTATTTTCTCATATTCATTACTTATATATTATTTTGTTCTGCATAAGCCCATATGATTCTACCTTGTTGGTGTTTCAATAGTATACCAACTATTTGTATCGTTAAGAATTTTGAAAGTTCTGCTTATCTGTATCCTTAAGTCCTTTATCATAGTCTCAAATTGTTATGTCCTCATTGTGTGCAGTATACACTTTTTTCTGACCAGCTTATACTTATTTACACTTAAGTGGTGACAGAATTATTGCAATGTTATGTGGATCTATGGTGATAGGAATATTCCTAAGGTGTATTAAGCAACTGTGTAGAATTTATGCTTTGATGGGTTCCATCATGATACAATATAAGCAATCTCTGTTTGTATTACAATACATGCACTGATCCGATCTGCCGCTATGATCATCCCCCTTGGGGGAGTGGCTACAGATGCATGAATCAGCGTTTCTGCTCTAGCGCTTCCAGACGTCTATTGTCCAGCGTCACTGGCTCTGCAACTTCAAATAGATTTTGAGCTGGCACTTTCATTAAGCTCCCGGACTGTAATGCTTGCGCTACCCACGAGCAAGACAGGACCCCGATACTAAGTTGGAGGAAGTACAGAACCACGCACCCACAGCAGCGGAAGCGTGCCTTGCATGCGGATTGTCAACGTAGCCGGGTCTGGGTTGGAGAGAGTGAGTTAGTCCAGATACTTGCCAATGTCTTGGGATGGAGAGGTGAGAATTGTCAAAGTCTGTTAAGTCGTGGTGTGGGGTTGGAGATGTCAGAATCGTAGGAGTCCGTATAGCCGTGGTCTGGGTTGGAGAGGTACGCAGAGTCAAGGGTAAGCCAGGATCAATATCCAGAGGGTTTCAGAAGTCAAGCTGGGTCGGTACACGTGGAATCCAAACTGCAAGAAAGATAAGACAAGAGCAAGGCACAACAAACACAGGAGCTCAAGGCTACAACCAGTTATGCTCAGCAAAGCAGGAGAGAATGAGCAAGGCATATATAGCAGACAGGATCCAATGAGGCAGGGGGCGAAGCGGAGGCGCGGCCTCTGCGGAGGCAGAGATAGGCTGCAGGAGAAAAGTGGGCAATAAGAATACTTGCCACGCAGCTGGGGAGCGGTGCACAGCGTCACGTGTGCGTGCCGTGCATGAGAGAAGCGCGGCGCATCCAAGGGGGCGGAGCTGAGCTCCGTGGCAACATTGAAGAGCGGCGTGTGCACTCTGTAAACAGAGCGGGGTGCGCGCACGCGCTGGTGCCAGAGTGGAGATCTGTGCGGCTACAGGTAAGGAGGGAAAATGTCGCAAAGGACGTGTTCCCAGATTCCTTAAACGGACAAAGCAGGTGGCGAAACGTGCGCGTCGGGGTTCTTCCTTGTTTGTATTCCTCGGTGGTCCTGTGATTCCTGCACCCTCTCCTCTGTGGGCCGTCCGGTATAAAGATACTCCGCAATCCTGTGACTGTTATCAGTACTTACACATGAGTGACAACCTCCTGCTGTGTCTTTCAAATGCTTGGCTGTGGCTAAGTATTCATTTATTTACATCCTGAGTTGGCTCATTTGTGGACTGACTCTTTACCAAGTTTAATCTTTATAGAATTACTCAATGTCTCACTATAGCCCATCAGAGTGCATTTAGTTTAGGACACGTTGTATTTCACTTATGTCTGATGTTATCAGGTTATTATGCCACTCTCTGACATCATGCATGTTCTTTACATTTATTTATAATGTGTTAGGGCTCTGTTTATATAGGGAATAGTACTGTTCCATCAGATTCTTTATTCAGAGCGTCCGGTCAGTGTGGTGGGAGGCTGATTGCGCCTCCACACCCTATGTTCATCGTGTGCTAACTAGATTATTCATCAGGTTGGCCTCCACAGGTTGTTATATATAGTGTATTTACACAGGTGTCAGGTATGATTATCTTGCCAGAAGGATACTGAGGATTGTTTTAATTGTTTATGTTGTTTGTGTGATGCTAAATATTAATACATTTTGATACTTTAGACTACCCGAATGCTTTTGTTGGGACACTTTCTCTTTGCGTTTCTATTAAAATTTTGACCATAGCACTGTCAGCAGTTGTGCACTTGATACATATATTTAGCTGACTTTTGGTATTAATTACTTCAGGGTCTGTTGCAGGCAACTTTTCGTGTTTCAGTGATTTTATACACACACACACACACACACACACACACACACACACACACACACACACACACACTACATATACACACACACTCACACAGTAAATCGGGCCCAAGCGCTACACTTAGTGAAATACTATCCAACTTTGTATTTACCATCCTCCTGGACAGCTTGGGACAGAGCGCATTTACTGTTTGATCCGTGGCAGTGACGTAGCTAGACATTCGCGGGCTCCCGGGCAAAAAAAATTCAGGGCACAATTAATATTAATACAGATAATTTTTAAAAAATTATAATTTTTTCTCCCTCCCATCCTCTCCCTGATCCTCCATCTCAGGGGTGCACAAACTGGGGGGCATGTGAGTTATCTGCAGGGGGCGCAGGGTTTACACAGGCCCTACGTGCTCCCCGAAGGCATTTAAATTAAATTCCGGACCGCTGGCAGGGGGCACAGGAGAAAACAATTGCGCTCCTCTTCTCTCGCTCATCACCCCTTATCTCTCCCCATCTCTCCTCGTCATCATCATTATCTATTCCCCTCCCCTCATCATCATCTCCTCCTCCTCCTCTCCCCCCTCCTCCTCCTCCTCATCATCTACTCCCTCCTTTCCCCGATCCTATCTCTCCTCCCTCCCCTCCCATATATGGACACAAACACTAAAGCACATACAGCGGCAGCGACCTTTATTCGAACAAATTACGGCGCTGATTTCGTCTGCGCTGCTGTACTCCACGCGGCATGAATGCGGCCCATCGCCCCAGACACCTGCACATATCGCGATTGCTTTGTTTGAATTTCATGGATTCTGTTTCTTTGGGTGCAATGAAATGAATGAATTGCAATGTGTACAGTACTGTGCTACTGTGTCAATTTAGGATGTTTAAAAAACAGAACTCTTAAATGCCAATTTCTGCACTCGCGTCTTAAGGCGGTAAGGTTGAAAGACAATCATGACAATCATGACAATCATGACATCGGTATTCCGATGTACACAACGCGTGAAGTGTTCGAATAATGGCTGCTGCAGCTGTACATACATACCAAACATGCAACATTAGTGTAACACACAAATACCATATACAAGTACACATTTATATTCAACATATAAACCCCCCCCACACTAAATATACATGCACATAATGCATGAAGCACACATATGCATTACAAATACACACACATAAACAAACACACTTGCAATCACAGACATACACACACACTTACCAACAGACACACGGAACTGGGAGATGCAGAGAGGAGCAGCTATAGAGTGCTCTGCAGTGCCACCTGCTGCCTGGAAGTGGTTAAGCTTGAAGAAAGCCCCACTCGCCTCCTCCCTCCAGCTGTTCTGTGATCAGCTCCACGCTCCGCAGCCGGCATCCTCCGCTCTCCTTCTACTCGCCAAAGCCTGTCTATCTGAAGACAGACAGATGGGCCACCAACAGGGGGGAGAGGCTTTGCCTGGGCTATAGCTACACCCCTGATCCATGGGAACCCGGAACTCCACTGGGAGTATGATCTTGCTACACTTGTGAGTATGCTCATTTTACACCTCTCAATTGATAATAAATGTCATCACAGATTTATGCTATGTGGCACGCGCCTCTGTTTTTCTCTCTTCTATACATACATACTGTACACACATACAAACATACATACATACAGGTTATTATTCCACTGATTAGGAAATACACAAGGACATGACCAAACTTTAGTGCGAGGTGGAGAGATGTAGTTTTTTTAATACAATGTAGCAAAATACAACTAAAAGTGTGATGTTAAAAATACAATACTTGCCAAAACGTTTTTGATGGAGACACAGGAAAGCAGAGTGAAAACAGAAACCCGCTCTATGCACTCTATGCACCTATCACTTGCAACCACGGAAAAAAAGTTTGGAATGGCAACCATGTGGCGATTTTATGCTTAGGTAAAAGGAAGTATTACATGAGAGAGAGATGAGAGAGAGATTAGAGGGCTTTCTTAACTGGCTTGAGGCCTTTGTTGTCCTGGCCAGTGTGGTTGGGTAAAAGGTATTGCAGAGCTGTTAAGTGCTGATTAAGTACTTAGAGACTATTTGGTCAGCTTATAACATTTATGAGGGGAGTGCCAGGTGAAGGTATGATGTGTTCAAGCAAGAAATGGTGGTAACCATGGTCCTTAAGATTTCAAAGAAAAATACCTACAGATGCAGCGGCCGTTATTCGAACATTTCACGCGTTGTATACCTTGGAATACACATGTCATGGCGCGTCATTACCGCGTGTTGACTCGTGTTTTATCGAGTGCAGAAAATGGCATTTTAGTGTACTGGTTTTTAAACACCTGCATATTGACACAGTACTGTGCTGTACACATTACAATTCATTCATTTCTGCCACGGAAACGTGAAGAATTGCACCCAAAGGAATCCATGAAATTCAAACCAATCAACCGCGTGATTGGCCGCGTGGAGTACAGCAGCGCACACAAAAACAGCTCCGTGATATGATCGAATAACGACCACTGCATCTGTATGGCTATCACCAATTGCTTCAGTCCTCAGCACCCGTATCCCTTGGAAGAGTTGGCTGGCAGTGCAGGGCAACTCCACAGTTGGCAGAAGAAAAAGTGGGGTGTCTGTTGGGCTCTATGAGTCATGGTCCCAGTTGTATGGATCTTGCCAGTTTTGTCACAAATGCTCTTTCTCTGAAGGGAGGCACATTTGACAGCTAGTTGCTTCAAGCAAGCTAATGGTTAGGAAATTGCTCAAAGATAGAGACTGCTAAGTAGAGTGAGACTAGGCCGCTATCCCAACTGTTATACATTGGCTTTGCAAATGAGTTATGGATGCTCTTTAGAAAGTTAGGGCAGGGCATTCTTTGAAATTGAAGTCCTTGGATTTCCATAAGGGAATTTTGAGGGCCAATCTGAGTAAGGAAGTGTAATTGGTGCATATGTCAGGCCACTTCTCTGACTCCCCTTTGTGGATTCTAAGACTATCTCCATTGAAGTGGTACATTAGGAGGAGCCAGGGGTTATGAGGATGGATACTCTGTGAAATACTATCGAGAAAGGGACCTGTGACATACATATTATTTGACAGGGCGGTGAAGTTGTTAAGGGAATGTGGGCTTGGTTCCATGTTGGCCAAGGCAGACATACATTGAGCCTGCATTCCGATTGCTTTTGGAGATTTCTTTGTAGACCTCTATTTACTATATAAATGGAATGCTCAATCTCTTGACAATTATTTTGTGAGTCCAGATGGGTTTGTGCAGGGCAATATTAAATAAATTCCAAGATATTACAGCTCAGCTATATAAGGTCTGTGACATCACATTTGAGTGTCAAATGGTACACCCCCAATCCGATTGGCTGCCTTTCCTTTTTTGTGGGTTTTTGTTTTTCCCTGCACCCCAGAGTGAAATTTAGGGGCAAATTGAATGAAAGGGGTATCAGCCGACAAGAGAGTATTACCTGCTGAAACAGAACAGTCCCCGGCTGTGGTGGAGACGTGGATCTTGGAGCCTGCACAGGTAGCGGCGGAGGAGGTGGCGGGCGAGTGCCATCTTAGATTGTTCTGGGCATGGTGGCCTAGGTGGAAGCTGTGACAAGGATGGGTACCTGACCCTGGGAGCAGGAGGAAAGCAGCAGCAGTCGGGAGGGTCCCCTCACCCTGATAGTGGTACACAAATTCTGCTCTGGGCAAGGGGGGACTGGACTATGAGATCAAGGGCCGCCTGAGAAGCTAAGCGGCAAGGCAGGTAGCTTGGACATGGCACAGTGGAAGGCAGAGATATTAATGGTGATGGAAGGCTGAGGATGGGGAGGGCCGCAAAGTCTGTGGGCCAGCGGGTTGGAGTAATCTTAGTTACTGCGGGAAGTGAGGAGGAGGGCCAGGAGGGCATGGAGTCATACCAGGATCTGTGTCAGGACAATCACAGGAACGAGGTCCAGGGTTCCATAAAGTGGCCTGTTCTGGGTTATGCTAGAAAACCACAATATGTGGTGCAGTGGGAGGCAGATCTGCGTGAGGAGCTTGAAGACGAAGATTGGGATGGGATTGTGATGGCTTCGGTTAAGAGCACAATCTGCACGACACTGAAGAAAAGCACATATAAAGTCCTTATGAGGTGATATTTCACTCCGCTCAAACTACCTAAATTTGTCCCAGGTTACTCTCCATTGTGTCCCAAATGGTGTGGAGAGTCTGCGGACTTGCTACATATGCTGTGGTCTTGCCCATGTGTGGCCCCCTTGTGGGAACAAATTAAGGATTGGCTACAGAGGATTTGGGGCCTTGACATCCCCATGGACCTGTGGTTATTCTTATTGAATAGAAGAACACAAGGGCTTGCTAGAACCAACTAGTTGCCCACTTTGCAACTGCAATGAGGTGTGAGATCATAGCATTATGGAAGCAAAACGATATTCCCTCATTGACCAAAATCAGGAACAGAATTTGGTATGTGTGTCAGATGGAGAAGTTAACACGTTTGGTTAATGACACTGGCAATAAATTCCAAAAAGTCTGGCAACCATGGCTAGCTCAGACAAACATCCCAGGAGTGAATGCCACCTCTGTATTGCTATGATAGCTCTAGATGCGTTCTCCTCAGTTGGAATGTAGGAAAGTTGAAGATACATAGCAATAGGACACAGCAGGAGATAGAGTTAAACTAGCATGTCTAAAACAACAAGAAAACAGACCCATGTGATGGTCTAAGAACAATAGGGACCTTCCAACCATCCCCCCCTCTTCCTTCCCTTTTGTATGTTTTGTATTGATCATTTGCTATATTATGACTTATTTCCAAATTAGGTGCCCAACATGTTGTAATGTACTATTATGTTTGCATTGTTTTGAAAATTAAAAAAAATTGAGTTACAAAAAACAAAATAGGGAGGGAGGCATGCAACCTGATTGGTTATCTTACCTCCCTTTTTGATGACGTCACAAGGAAAGGCATCACATGGTATATACAACAATCCGATTGGTTGGTGACCATTGGATGGCTGCCATTTAGTTTTTTTGCTGAATTGACGTCATCTTAAAGGGAGGGAAGCATACACTGCCTAATTGGCTGGCTTCACTCCCTTTTGCATTACGTCACATTGTAAAAAAAAAAAGGGGGAACATGGTACACCAGCCAATCGGATTGGGGGTATACCATTTGACACTCAAATGTGACATCTCAGGCCTTATATAAGGCCTGTCCTATCTCATTTGAAGACAAGACGATGACGGGGCAACATCTCCAACTTTTTGGATTACAAAGGAAGTAGGAAAGAAAAAAAAAAAAGAGAAAAAAGAACTTATCGGAGATGTCTCTTCAATCAACATATGTTCATGGACTTCTTCTTCTTTGTATTTATTTTTGTTGTATTGCACTGTAAAAAAAAAATTATGGCGAAAAGCGCTACCAGCCATCTTTGGCCAAGAGCACTTTTACCAATTCAAGTCATGTGTTGGTGGTACAGGAGATGGGTGAAGGTGGTAGTTGCCCCAGGATGGTGTTTGGGCCTTATGGGAGGGTAGTGCGAGGTATTAACACCTTCATTACATTAGCGGTTGTAACTGCTAAAATAATGGAGAGGTTAACTTCTACTGCCACCTTCCCGCAAGGCCTAAACATCCACCCCGGGCAACTGCCATCTTAACCTACCCCCTGTACCAACAACAAAGCAGTGCCTGCAATTTAACCCCTTCATTACCTTAGCGGTTAGCCACTAACGTAATGAAATGGGCTGTGATTTTATTTTTACTGCATAGGATTGAATTAGGAGGTCATCGGAGATTAGATAAATATGTGGGTCAGCTCCATAGACCCACAGGAACCCCCAGTATCAATCCTGTGCAGTAAAAATAAAAGAAACTCCTTGTTATGCATATCGCAAATCTGATCTCGTCACCTATTAGCTGGGTTCTATAGTACTACAGACGAGACAACGAGTATTCTAAGGCTTGCCTCAAACTAGCCTGGTTACATGCTGGGTACATGCTGGGTGTGTAACCTGGCTAGTTTAAGGCATTCCTGCATTGACTAATGACCCATCGGATTAACACAGCAGGGGTCCCTGGCAGTCCCATTCAGTTTTAGTGGGACTGCTAGGGATCCCCGTAGTTAATCTGATGGGCCATTAGTCAATGCAGAAATGCCTTAAACTTGCCTTAAACACGACCCAGCTTGTACCCAGCATGTACCTGGGTCTTTTTAGCGATTGCCACTGGTTTGTGTTAGAATAACCGTCGGCACTACAGTATATGCATATCGGAGTTTACTAAATAGCAGTTGCTTGCAAAATAAAAAATGCTATTTTGGCCTTTTTTTCAGCTATCGCATATAGAAGCCTTTGGCGCAACGCGTCTGATGTATTGTGGACACCGTAGTTGAAGGAACGAGCTTTCCATCCAGACAACCCTAACCAGCAATAGAAGCAGCATCCACGTGCGCGCATGCACTAAATCGGGTCCTGAGGGAAGGACAAGTTTTGGGAGGAGCAACCAGGGCTGTGCACAAGCCAGGGGAATCCATGCAGGACGCAGAAGGAAGCTGGTGTTTGAGAGCTGGGTCGGACGTCACACTGATACCCCGCAGGCGGGGAGGGAGACATGTAAAGCCAATACTGGAAAGCTAATTCACATGCTACTGTGTCTTGGCCGTTTGTGACTACACCCCTAGGGGCAGTGTGTGAATCCATCTTGGATTATGTAAGTGTTCACTTTTAGTATAATACATTTGGAATATAGTGACAAGGCTCAACAAACAATCCGGCTGCTCCTCCTTCTCTTACTGTGCACCCCAAAACTGGAACAACCTACCAGAGACTCTTGAATCCACCACCAGTCTCTAAGTTCTTTCAAATCTAAGGCTGTCACACATTTTAATGTGGTCTGTAACTGTTTCATATGCCCATAACACAAATTATCTTTAACTGTGCATGCAATGTCTTGTATATAATGTATACCCTGCTCATTATGTAACTATTTGTAAACATATATTATTTGTCTTAACTCTGTGCCCAGGACATACTTGAAAACGAGAGGTAACTCTCAATGTATTACTTCCTGGTAAAATATTTTATAAATAAACATATCCATATCTCACTATCTTGTAATCTCTATTTTTTGTGGATCTTTCTCTTCTCTCCCTTGTGTGAATTGGGGATGATCATCTAAACCACGCGTTGGAGGACATCTTTCTTCTTTTCTGCTGTTTGTGGAGGATTTGGAAACACCTCCTTGGACTCTAGCTGCGGGACTCTGAGAGACTTTGAGTATACACTTTACATTGTTTTAAGAGTATTTGTTTATCTATTGTGTGTGGTACTCAGTTGGCGCTACTAGTGCTTTGTTGTTAATCGCATATAGAGTATTATAGCTTGGTAAAAAGCCATTTTAGTGTGCTATTGCCCTGTTATCTGAGTTTTGTGAATAGCTACACATGCAATATCATACTCAAAGGGCATTTATAGTGCAATAATGAATTTATCAAAGTTTAATGAATAGGCCCCATAATCTCTGTTAAGGGTGCCCAATAAGACGCCTTACTATGTTTTGCCAAAAGGAAGTACACACTCAAGAGACTTAATACCAAATGCCACTGTAGTGAAATCTTTAATACTGGTGCTATACTGTAGCAGTAAATGCGGAATCAGTGTGATACTGTAACCTGTATCGGAGGTTAGTGAATCCTGGCTAATATCAGTAGAAGGCTAAAGGCTCGGCATTACCCAATCCATTATTGGATCAATGTTTTGGTGTAGGTGCAGCATAACACCAACATATTTAGATAACACTCTTAATAAAATTAATATAAAGTGCACCTATAATAAATTACACATACTGTAAACAATGTGAAAAATGTGAAAACCAAATTGGTGGTGAAATGAATATTACATTTTAACCCCTTGCTCAAACCCTCTGGTGGGATTTGTCTTTACTTGTCCCAAATTGTTGCAGTAGATTCACAGATTCCAGGGGGATCATAAAGGAAAAAACACAAAAGCACAGAAAATCTAAGTGCAGGAAAAATGCAGACAGATATCAGCTCCAATCTTGGCTCATATAGAAGGCCTATTTACAAAGTGTAAGAGTTCCAACAGCAGTGTGTAATCAAGGCTTTGGCAGTCTATCCAAGGTAAGTGTCAGCTCAGTGTCACCAGAGGAAAAACGACCTCAGTACTCAAGGAGATGTTGCCCCAATGCAGAGAGAGAGGAAACAGCTACATAGCACAGATCAACAAGGTTTAAAAGTTTTAATCTAAATCTAAAAGTTTGCACTTACAAAATACAGCTTAACCCCGTTATAGCACGACCCGTTATAATGCGAATTCGGTTATAACGCGGTTTTCACGTGGCTCCCGTTTAAAAAAAAAAAAAAATGTTTTGTTTTTTTTACATTTTTTTGCACGCTGCACACTGCACACTGCCACAATGCCACAATGCCACAATGCCTCACTGCACCACTGTACACACTACCAGCACACACTCTCACTGCACACGTCACACACTCCCAGCACTCACTGCACACACTCTCACTGCACACACTGTACACACTCCCAGCACTCACTGCACACTGCACACTGCACACTGCACACACTCTCACTGCACACACTCCCAGCACACTGCTCACTGCACACACTCACTGCACACTGCACACACTCCCAGCACTCACTGCACACTGCACACTCTCACTGCACACACTCCCAGCACTCACTCTCACTGCACACTGCACACACTCACACAGCACTCACAGCACACAGCACACAGCACTCACAGCACACTGCTCACTGCACACACTCTCACTGCACACTGCACACACTCCCAGCACTCACTGCACACTTCACACACACTCTCATTGCACACTACACACACTCCCAGCACTCACTGCACACTTCACACACACTCTCATTGCACACTGCACACACTCTCACTGCACACTGCACACACTCCCAGCACACACTCTCACTGCACACTGCACACACTCCCAGCACTCACTGCACACTTCACACACACTCTCATTGCACACTGCACACACTCCCAGCACTCACTCACAGCACAAAGCACTCACAGCACTCACAGCACACTCTCACTGCACACTGCACACACTCCCAGCACTCACTCTCACTGCACACACTCTCACAGCACTCTCTCACAGCACTCACAGCACACAGCACACTCTCACAGCACTCACAGCACACTACACTGCACAGCACACCACACCTCCCACTCCCTACCTTTGGTGTCGGCTGCGGAGCGGAGCTGGTATCAGGAGGAGGGGGGTGTCGGGAGGAGGGGGGGTGTCGGGAGAAGGGGGGGTGGTGGGGGTGTCAGGAGGAGGGGAGGGCTGGTGTGGATGCCGGTAGGGGGGGTGAGTGAGGAGCAGGCTGGGACTCGGAGGGCCGCGTGGGCTAGGCCCAAAACTGATTATGCCGTGGAAGGCCGGTAGGTGTGGGGGACTCTGGGGGGGGGAGGAAGTGGATGCCGGTGGAGGGGGATGGATGCCGGTGGTGGCAGGTAAGGAGCAGGTTGCGGCTGGACATGGAGGGCCGTTGCTGGGGGACGTGTAGGGCTTCCGGCCACCTCTTCCTTCCTTCCCTCCCTCCTTACTCCCTCCCTCCCGATCAGGCGCACGGCGGCCATTTTTTTTAAAATTAGCGCGACCGCGGTTCTAGCGCGGTCGGATCGGGTGGCCCCCGAGGACCGCGCTATAACGGGGTTTAGCTGTATATGTAAAAACCGGGCATGTCACACTACAATAGTTTTCAGGAGAGAGTTATTTTGCCCATTACTGTACTACATGTGTTTGGAGTGGGGTGGGGGATGTATATTTAATTAAATGTAGGCATGTTTATTTTTTATTTTTAAATACAGGAATGGTACAGCAGGCCAGCGGGGGACCCACAGGGACCACCCGAGGACCCCCGGAAGCCTACGTGGACCACCTGAGGACTCACGGACACCTGCGGGGAAGAACCAGGGGGCCCCACAGCTGTGGGGACCCCGCGAACCCGCGGGGACCACTCGAGGGCCACCAGACACCCGTGGGGATGACCCGGGGATCCCCAGACACCTGTGGGGACCACTCATGGACCCCATTGGGGCCAGCGGGGACCACCTGGAGGCCAACGGAGCCTAGCAGGGACCACCCGAGTTAGTCGGTATCCCCCGGGGTGCACTGTGGGTCTTGCAGACTACCCGAGGACCCCCGGAAGCCCACGGGGACCACCTGAGGACCCACAGACACCTGCGGGGATGAACTGGGCACCCGTATGGGGCCCCCGGGGACCACCTGAGGGCCCCCAGACTCCCATGGGAACCACCTGAGGGCCCCCAGACACCTGCGGGGACCACCTGTGGACCCCATTGGGGCCTGTGGGGACCACCTGGAGGCCCAAGGAGCCTAGCGGGGACCACCCGAGTGCCCCCAGACACCCGTGGGTAACCCCCAGGGTGCACTATGGGGCCTGCGGACACCAGTCAGGACCACCCGGGGACCCCCACCAGCCTGTGGTATTAATCGTGTGTAAAAAAATAAAATATGGTTTTATGTGGGGGTACAGGAGGTGGGTTGTGTTTTGGTGGTTATTACATATTTTAATTTACATTTTATTACTAGCGTATTGTAGAAGGGGGTCTCCGGAGCAGAACCTTGTTGATTTGAGGTCTGGGGACCCCCTGCTTCCCGAGATACAGGCCGTTATGGGGTGCCGGTATCTCCTATGCATGTAAATGTCTCGTGTCACGTGATATTTCAATGCATAGGGGATACCGGCACCCCATAACGGGGCCTGTATCATGGGAAGTAGGAGGTCCCCGGACCTGAAATCAATACGGTTCAGCTCAGGAGACCCCCTGCTACATTACTGTAATGGTTAAAATTAAATAAAACCGACCGCGATCGCCTGTGAGAGGCGCGCAGTTAGAGTGACCGATTTAGCCTCTCTCTTACTGCGCATCTATTACAGACACAGCAGAGACCGCAGCTGTGTTAATCGGATGCGCCATTATGTCTGCCGCGGCACAACTCGTGAGGATCATGGGCATATCTCGAAAACCATTTCGAGATTTGTTCGAATAGCGGCCGCTGCATCTGTAACCCTCCTCACACTGATGAGACCCAAAATATTGAAAAGAGCTGTCTGTGCGTATAGTAGGTTTACTGGCTATACACTTCTTTAACCCACGCTATGCTGAAAAGCTGTGTAATATGACAGGCATAATCTTATAGTGCTCCATGTTAAAATGGACATGAAGCAAAAGATGACAGAGTGTTTGCATGTCATTTCCCAGAATCCCTGGCTGCAGTGGAAGCAGTGTATGTTAAGAGATAAGGGTGAAAGCCGGGTTGCAGACCTGTCTGAGACATGTGAATGTGCTCACAAGTGGTATTTCTACTTACTAGACAGACATAAAAACATAGAATTTGATTGCACATAAAGACTATGCGGCCCACCTAGTTTGACCAAATTCCAATATTTTGTAAAGCCCCAGACCCCATTTGATCCGTGGCTCCCAGACCTCTTTTCATCCGTGGCTTTCTTTCATAGTTAGCATTGGGTCTGTCCCAAGCATTTTCCATGCCCTTACTGTATTAGCCCCTACCGCCTCTGTTGGGAGGCTATTCCATCAAACCAAAAAATGTTTCTGTGAAAAAGTACTTCCTCACATTTTACCGCATTATTCCCCCCTCCAGTTTCAGAGCATGACCTCTTGTGTTCTAGTACTTCACTTTCTCTGAAATACTGTATGCTTCCTTCCTGGATCAGGTTGACACCGACCCGGTGGTATTGTTGCTTTCAGTCAAAGATTAACGTTGTGAACATGATCAGAGTAATAAACAGAGTAATGTGTGCTTTCTTCCCTAACTCTTTACTTGCTTGTTCTGTTGAGATATTGCCACAGTCCCCCCCCCTCCCCACCCCCCCGATTCCCAAACACATCTTCCCTTTTTTTTCATCTTTTTGTCTTTTCCATTTCTCTTATTGGAACCATTGTTTTACGGTTTGTTTTTTTTAAAGGAGCTGAGCTTATTTTCTGCCTCAATTTGCAGTGCCTTATAATTTACAAATACAAGGAAGGGCAGGTTCACAAAGTCCCACATAGAAGCAAATTAAAGTTAATGAAAAAGCTATCAGATGATTGAAATTAAAATGTGTACGTCTAGGGCGGTAACATAAATAACATGGTATAGTCAATGTACCGTTAATGAACTGGGTACATTAGGTCTGATGTACTAACAAAGAAGAAGGATACGATTATGGGTTAGGTCTCAAGCGCTGTCCACAGGAATACCCAATTTTGATGTATTCATTAATATATATGTAGCGGGGTACCCCCTGGCTACTATTCTACCCAATGGGCTGGCAGTAAACCCTGGTATTTACAGGCTTGCCAGTAGTTGGTATAGGGTTTTCCCCTTCACCTTTGGTACTGCACTTGAGTAACAGCATGGGGTGGTACATCCTGTTTTAGCTGGGACAATGGGGTGCTCGCCTTCTGGCTGTACTTAAGGGCAGGACCACCCTAAATTTGGAGGATGTTCCTTCCCTCTGAGGAAGGAAGGTCACACGACTGGGAGCCCGAGATTGGGGCCTACGGGGAGGAGTGTGGACCAATACCTCTGCCTCCGCTAGGGAGGTGGGGAAGAGCTAGGATGGCTGAGGGTGCCCTTGGCCTGTAGGGGCGTCCATGGGCCATCTCTAGTGAGAGCTGATCTAAAGAAACTGTATCCGGCAGAAGACTGCCGAGTAGCTGTTGCGTTACTGCAAAGTGTGTAGTAATAAACCATTCCTGTTTGCAATATACCTCTGGCCTGGTGTGTGATCTAACTGGGGGAAGAGGTACAAGTTCTACCATGGGAGATCATCTCCATATCCCTGGAGCCTACGGCAGATGGAGGCGCTACACTGCTAAGTATTATGCATGGTATGGACCCCAGAAGCCTGTTCCTGTGTCCCAAAGTCATCAGGGACCAGCAGGTATGCACCACACACACCCTGTAATGGCCCCTAGCTGCGATGGGGGGGGGGGTGAAACACCGTTACATAGTGAGTGAGTGAGTGAGAGAGAGTGAGACACACACACCATTGTTACAGATAAAGTTATTAAATGGCTGTTAGAGTATAGTATCAACTACAGTATTCATTACCCCTGTGGAAGTGGGATATTCAAAATGCCTAGGGTGAAAGAGGCAAGTCTCAGTTTGCTTAGCTGATCGACGGAGCCTGAAGTCACAACCTCTCGACGCCACACTGCAAACAGAGGGCGCACCAGAATGTGGTGAACGTAAAGATCGTCGAGCAGCACCACCCACATTTGGAAATTGATTGTGCTATTAACCGTGAGGAAAAGAGGCTGGAGGGACCTCTATACCTTCTAAACGCGAGCTACAGTATACATTATTGTACATATTACTGCGCTCCTCCCTATAGAAGCTTGCTGCTGGTAAAAAGATAGGCCTTACATATAGAAAAAGATCCTGCGCTCCTAACAATTAGGCTAATATTATTTTGTTTTACAGTATACAGATGCAGCGGCCGTTATTCGCACACGCGTTGTATACCTCGGAATACCCATGTCATGGCGCGGGATTTCTTCCAACCATACCGCCCCTTCCCGCTTTAAGAGGCGATTGCAGAAAATGGCATTTTAGTGTCCTGGCTTTTAAACACCTGAAATTGACACAGTAGCACAGTACTGTACACATTACAATTCATTCATTTCATTGCACACAATCTATGAAATTCAAACAAAGCACCCACGATAAACACGTGTGCCTGGGGCGATTGGCCGCGTTAATGCTGCGTGGAGTACAGCAGCGCACACGAAAACGGCTCCGTGATTTGTTCGAATAATGGCCGCTGCATCTGTACATTATGTTATGGGGCACGGTGGTTGCAGAGGCCCTGTGCTCTTTTCCATGGCATTTAAATGAAATGCCGGGGGATCGCGTGAGGCCTCTGCAACGTCCATTACCTGGTCTTCGGTGACACATCACCATGGAAACATGGTGTAAAATGACGCCATGGGGTCACGACAGTGGCATCATTTGACGCCAAAGACAAGGTAAGGAGGAGGGCACGAGCAGGGGGGAGAGCAGGCAGAGGGGCGCAGAGGGGAAAGGTTGCGCTTCTCTGTTTTAGATAAAACCTTTGTGAAGAAAATATAACTTTGAAGCTGCATCAATTGCCCGACACCAGACTTGCCTCATATTATCTGATCTTATAGTACACTTACCACATACCTAGTTTGTATCAGTTCATGTTATGTATAATTTACATGTATTTTAACAGAGCTTTAGGAGGAGTGTCCTCCAAACCAAGTGCATCAAAGTGTGAGATCTGGTAGTGATGAATGAATAAACAGTCTTAGCGGACCCTGGGATAAGTAAGTGATCACAAACGACTAGCAGTATCTTGATTGTAGAGCTCATTAGTAGGTTACCTGCTGCCCATAATGTGAGAGAAGTCAAATCTGTGCTAACCGGTGTATGTGAACATCAGCAAAAACAGAGGTCTCAATCTGGCAGCAACCCTAGAGCAAAATGTCGGTATCCAATGATATAATAATAGCGTTCTTACTCACATAGATGCAGTTTGTGTGCTGTCCCAGAGGCGTGCATCCAACTTGTAGATAATGCAGACAGAGATCCTCGTGGGAGAAGTGAAACACAGCCGATCCAAAAAAGAGTCCAGGGCTAAGCAGATGAATTAAAAATGTTATTTATTGGGGGGTGCACAACATGGTGGCGCAGGGGATATATCAGAGGTATAAATAACATTTTTAATTCATCTGCTTAGCCCCGCACTCTTTTTTGGATCGGCTGTGCTTCACTTCTCACACGAGGATCTCTGTCTGCATTATATGTATTTTACACAAAATCCATGGTAACCTTTGTGTGCATACAGTATACAGCATATTAATAGTTTACCTATATTTACAATTGACATGTTTATGCTTTATATTGATAACAATCAATACATTACCCCCCCCCCCCCCGTTCTTGTAGTGCGTCTAGTCCTGAGATAGATAGATAGATATATATATATATATATATAGATATCTCTATCTATATCTATCTCACTTCCTTCATTGGTTTGTACCTGCTTCTGACTATTATATGTTATGCGAAATGATCCACATGGAGAATAAAGAGCACGTTATTATGCAGAGTGGTCCCTTAATTGGTTATTTTCTTACTCATGACAGACAACCATTATGCTCCTATAATGGAGATTTTTTTTTCTTTGTTAATGGATATTTGAAACATTTCTCGAGATTGTAATGCTACTCTTCTTTAAAAAGTCTCCTATTTTATAGATGTTGAAGTTATTACAACATTTACTACTATGCAATATGATTGGTTCTAATTAACTTTGAATGCAGTCAGCAGGAAAGTTGATGGAATCCGGTTTAGTACTGTCACACAGGATGCAGGTATCGTTCACACAAGTACTCAATGTTAACCCATTTGCTGCCAACGGGGCCTGCATTATCCTACTCATAAATGTAAGATAGACAGTGGGTTTAGGTTCATATAAATTAAATTGTAAGGTTTCTGAGATTTAACAAATGTAAACATAAAAATGTAATTGTTAATTTTCGAACGACTTTATATGTGCCATTTTTTTTAAGCATTGTTTAATAAGGATGGACATGTTCATCAAATAAAGGTTCATCCACTAATTCGGGGGGGGGGGGGGGGGTTCGGATTGTTTTGTGGTCGAACTTCTTGAAAATAAATGCAATTTTTTGATGGTGTAGTATGTCAAGAAAATTGGAAAGATATCTCTTTCTGTGTATGGTAATAAACTCACAAATTTGCCACATGTATTTATGCGTGTTACTCAGCTAGTATGGGGAGTGCAGGTGGGAAACAGTATATCACTGTGTCTTCTGGTTGCAGTTGTATTAAATTCAGAAGCGTAACACAGTGAAGTACTGAAAAAAAAATGTGATATACAAATAAAAGAAAGCCACTTTCAATCTTTCAGCTGCAACAGGCATGTCTGGAATTAAACCCATAATAGAAACATGGTAAACAGTCAGCACTGCATTTACTCCGTGGCGTGGTCTCAGAGTCTTTCCTCCTCATCTCTGCTTGATGACGGCAAATGGGATGACACTCTAGGTGCTGTGGATGTGTCGTGCTTCTTCCAAATTCCTAGGGTACTCGGATAATCCAGGGAATTAACCCTACACGTTTTGCTTTCAAAAAGCTACTACAGAGGTGATTTACTGCTTTCCTATCTTTTCCTATACAGGGAGTCCTCGCTTACCGACGACGCCCCACTTACTGACGGATGCTTTATCCGATGCTGCAAAATGCAGTCGGCCGGACGCATTATCCGACATCAGACCCACTTATCTGACAGTCGCCGCCACCGATTAACATGGACCTGCAAACTGACGGTCCATTCATCGACGGCGGTTTGCGGGACACCTGTATATAGCCTAGACTAAACTGAATGAATCATGGGGATCAAGTAAAGGTCGTTTGACACCAATTATATCTCAAGCTGTACTATGCATGTGTAAAAATGTTTCCCCCCACCCAATCGCAGATAGGGGCCATTACAGGGTGTAGGGTGCAAATACCTGCTGGCAACAGGAGGGCTGAGTCGTCCGCCGATTGTAGTGGGGACACAGGATCAGGCTTCTGGTGTTCATACCCCAAATATCTGCTTAGCAGTGCAGCGCTTCCATCTGCCGTAGGCTCCAGAAACTGAAAGTGATCTCCCATGGTAGAGCTTATTACCTCTCCCCCAGTAAGATCACGCACCAGGCAGGAGGTATATTGCAAAACAGGAACAGGTTTATTACTGTACTCTGCAGTAACAGTTACATAGCAGTCTTCTGCCAGATGCAGTCTGTCAGGTCAGCTATCACTGAAGATGGTCCCTGGACCATCACTACAGGCCTAGGGCACCCGCAGCCATCCTAGCTCTTCCTCACCTCCCTAACGGAGGCAGAGGTAAGGTACACTCTCACTATCCCCCAAGGGGAATATGAATACAGTAGGCCCAATATGCAGCCTCTCCAATGTGTGACCTACTTTCCTCAAGTGGGGGAAGGCACAACCACTAACTTTAGGGCGGTCTTTCCCTTAAGTACAGCCAGATGGTGAGCACCCCGTTGTCCCAGTTACAACAGGATGTTCCACCCCCTGATGTCACTCAAGTGCAGTAACAAAGGTGAGGGGAAAACCCCATACCAACTACTGGCAACCTGATAGTACCAGGGTTTACTGCCAGCCCACTGGGCAGAATAGTAGTCAGGGGGAACCCTGCTACACATGTATTATTACAAACAAAATTACAGTTAAATACAGTGACAATGTATTCTTGTACAGAGAATTTGACAATATGAAAATTAAAAAATACAATATAAAAAGTGACCATAAAGATAAAAAATGACTGTGTAATTATTGAAATACGATCCATAAGCATTTGGAATTTATGTTGTGACTAATGAGGTTAAAGAGCAATGTATACTGATAATTCACAAGAAATTAGTTGGGATTCTCAACTCCTTAAGAATATAAATTGGTAGTGCATTATATAGTTACATAAGTAATTCCATGAAATTGAGGATGTGTTACCACAGGGATACGCAAACTGGGAGACTTTTCTGGGGGGGGAAGGGGAGGGGGTCGCGGTGTTTATGTATCTTTTCATGGTTCAATTTAAAATGTCATTGTAACATATTTGTATCATAATATTGTTAGTGGATGACCCTTGTGTATTCTTTTAAGTCTAAGATACAGTACAGCATGCACTTTAAATAAGATACGATAAAAATGAATAGGTTCATTCTAGACAGTAAAAGGTTAATAAGACAGCATGAAGGTATATAAGGGCAGTAATTGGATTATGGCTCCAAATCCCCTGAGGAAGTGACCGGGTGGTTACGAAACGCGTAGGGCGGAGCCAAAGAGACTCCCATCTGCGTGTGATTGTACCGGAGAGAAGCAGTGACGTCATCGGGAAGCGTCCAAACGCCCGTGGCCACGAGCGGAGAAGGAGGACGCTGAACCAGCGCTGCTTAACCCGGTCGGGTTTTTACATGTTGCGGGCGGCAGTTTGTGTCAATTTTAAAGGCAAGATACATTGTAAGTGTGTCGTACCAATGTTTTAATCGTCTGTGAGTAAAAGTATAAGTTTTAGCTCTATTGCACTATTTGGTCTTTTTCTCTTATGTTGTCATTTGGATGATCTGTGGTGTGTATGTCAATGGAGAGTTTTGGGACAGAGGACTGGAAATATACCACGAAGGGTCAAGTGGAAGGAAGTCCTTAAAGCAAGCACAGATTCTATCCACTGAACATTCAAGTCTGCTACAGTATTTTGTAAGTAGGCTTATTTCTGGGGTAAGAGATCCTCATATGTGCTTGTGGTACTGCGCAATGGTTTTGTGTTCTCTTCATTTTCTATAGGATTATTCAAGGCACCACCTGTTTGTACTGTGGGACCATTATCCATCGTAAAAGATTGAGGCAACAACATTTGGACATTTAGATTGGTACTTTATCCACTTTTCAAGCGTCGGGAATTGCATCTTTATTCCACTATGTACATTAACTGTGCTATATAAATAAAGACATAGGGGCCTATGCAGAGAGCAGCGAATTTTAAAATTGGCGAATTTATTAAAAAGTAGCTTTTTTGGAGAGTTTTAATCTCCATATGCAGAAAAGTGTGAATTCTGCTATGTTTAACATGGATGCGTGTGGCGAGTTTAAATTGGCGAGATGCGCGCTTCAGAAATGTGTTAAAACAAATTCGCGCCTTTTTTTTTCCCTTTGCAATGGCCGCGAGCGGCAGTTTTTTTTGGCGAGGCAAAACGGAGACAATCGCGCCATTTTATTGGCGCGAACAGCCGCTAGATGCCGTTCGCGCCTCTCTGCATACGGATATTTTTAAAACTGGCGAGATTGAGGTTCTCGCCAGCCGCGAGGCGAGTTTTACAAATAGAAAAGAAAAATTGGCGCGTTTTTCGGAACTCGCCATTTTCTGCTGCTTTCTGCGCGATTTTCTCCAAAAAATGGCGAATTTCGAAATAGCGCTGCTCTCTGCATAGGCCCCATACTGTACATACATAAAACTGTTTGAGAGGTTTTCTTGTATTTGCAAGCTGTACATTCAAGAAGCAACCGATCAAGTTTTAAACATTTTGAAATACATTGAGCTAATACACAATACTTACAAAACATACGGGAGTTGGCATGGTACAGATATGATGATGAGTTCAGGCACAGGTTGTATGGGAATCCCATTTTAAACTTTGGGACTAAGACTATTCACCTGCGGCTGCGCATGGTGACGCCGGAAAAATTGTCTCCCTTTAGTAAAGGGTCTTTAAAGCTATACTCTCAGGATGAACAAACAATATAAAGTCCCCAGCGCTAAAGTCCAAGATACCGTGATCTTATAGGCAGTCTCTGGTCTTTAAGATGGTAATTGGCCTTTTGGTATAGATGCTTCAGATGGAATAATGTCCTTGTAAATGGATACACCGTCTGGAATGACAGATACAAGACACACTTGATTGCGCAGCGTATTTCTGCAATCAGAGCCCTATCTGAGAGTGAGAGGAATACTACTCACATAATGGACGCCAATGCAGACAGTTGAGAGGATCTGTGCTTGCTCCCCTTCTCCTCTGCTCCTCTCACGAACCCCACGTGGAGACTGCTTGCTGGAGGCGACCTCAATCTTCAATGTCGTCAGGGGTTAACTCGTTGCGAAATCCCACCGATATGTGACAAGGATAGGCACAATATAGTGTAGTATGAAGTGACCTTTATTAAACTAAAAACACTTTTAAATGATAAAAACACTCACATGGTGCAATACTGGACCGTATTGCTCAAAATGCCGTCCGCAGCTTGTATACCCTTCTGCCGCAATGGAGAGGATCCCTGCACACTGACACGCTGTCGACTCGGCGTGTGACGTCAGTGCTGCTGGAAGCTCTCCCTGGGGTCAGGCTACGGGTGCTGAGATGGCTCAAAGGACTAAGCTCCTCCTCCCTACGCGTTTCGTGACACGTGGTCACTTCGTCAGGGGATGGTGGAGCTTAGTTCGTGATGCCCTATATACAAACCCAGATGGAGGGAACCTCCTACTGGGGGTGGGACTTAGCTGTGATGTCAAGCCAAGGGAGGATCAGCTGGGATAATGACAGCACGATCGGGGTTGTTCCCTGGGCATTAACATGCGCGCGCCCTCAGGTTGTTTGGAAAAAGGCAAAGGTTAATTAATGACAGTGTTAACAATGAATAAAATTAAAAACAGATAAAATGACACTCCTCACATTTATGGCCAATGATTGCCATAATACACACACATAAAAAATAATCAACAAATCATGAATGGTGGACTAAAATATCCCATTAACTAAACTGGAATGTACTTAAGAGTCCCTTAAAAAAGCTGCAAGGTCGAACTCAATGTTGAGGCCTAGGGGGGTCAAGGTCCTGAGTGTGTATATCCAGTAACTTTCTTTTTTAGAGACTGTATTGAGCCTGTTTGCAGCTCTGGCTAATTGCTTACACCAGGAGGATGTTGCGAATATAAATTAATCCCATGCTGGGAACAGTGTATGCCCTAATCTCCTGCTGACAGACATAAATGTAGTCTATGGTTCTGTCACAATATATAGTGTTTTAAAGCTTTATTACCTTCTTACCTTAAAAATTGCCGGCGCGCATAGAGTCGATATTCCAACACTTACCTCTCATATGCAGAATTGACTCCATTATTTTTCTTACTCCGAACATACAGTTAGCCACTTTGGATGTGAACAGCCTACAGTATATACATTCATAACCCACAGTGAGAGCATTATGGCCATTAAACATGCACTGGAGACAAGAGGGTTGTTTACATCCAAAAAACACAGCAACATTCTGGACTTCCTGAACATCAGTTTATATACAATGACAAGGGACTGCAATGGGCTCAATTATAACACCCACATACATCAACATTTATATGAACAAATTTGAAAACTGTAATTTTACTCTCATCTCCTTCTCCAACAGTATCTGCATATGTGGTTTCACTGCAGTACATTGATAGCAGGTTCCTTCTCTCATTATCTTTCATCAATTACATTACTAAGCACCATTTCTTTACAATGATGTTTGACACAGCCTCTTTTAATTATCCTTACATCACTATTTCTCATCACGAGGGCTACCTCAAATCTGGAGGAAATCACCTGCCACCCACTTAGCCCGGAGAAAATCACCCGCCACCCACTTACCCCGGAGGAAATCACCTGCCACCCACTTACCCAGGAGAAAATCACCTCCCACTGGCTCCCCCTGTATAAACTCACTTTACACCTTCTCCCCGCAGAAGAACTCACCAGAACCTGATTCTCCCGTATTATTGACTAATAATGCCCAGATGTTATAAATGTAGCCTACTGTATAATGGAAGTTAATGCCTTGCTAGCTGGGGGTTATTCTGCGTCTCGTTATATATTGAAAAATGTCTACAGTACAGTATCGACAGAGTTTATTCGAGCAAATGCCGCCGGTTCACCGGGATTTACTCCGGCTGGTGCTGAGGAAAGTCAGCACATCAGCCGCATCCAGCCGCGTCCCCTCCGTTCCCCCCCCCCCCCCTCCAATCCGCGCGCAATTTAAACATCTTCCCGACCCTCTAGCTGCGCCTGCTGTGCCCCTCTGCTTCCCCGCTCCCCCGCTTACCTCACTTCAAACCTTCAGGGGAGTCGGGGAAGCCGGGGAAGCCGGGGAAGCCGGGGAAGCCGGGCGCTCGCTTGACTGTGACGTCACCGACGTCACGCGAACGAGCCGCTACTCAACGCTTCTCCACGCTGCCGCCACGCATCCTGCCGACCGGCATTTGCTCGAATAAACTTTGTCGCTACTGTATGTATCTCACATATTACTTGTATCTGTCCTTTTGTTAAATATAATTGTTATATATGTAACGCCATTGTAAGGGCAGGCAGCTGACGCACATAAGATAGCAAAACAGGATATCCGGACCGGCAGCAAAACGGTAATAATTGGCAATGTAAAACCCAAGATCAAGGTAAGAAAGGCTTTATTCACCCAAAAAGACAAAAACAGAAATGTCCATAGTCTCCCTCCTACGCGTTTTACGCCGCAAGGGCGCTTTATCAAGCTTTAAATTCATGGATAAGACTATATGTGAGCACCACTCCAGAGCGCAAGACAGAATTATACTTACTAGCTGACACACATACATTGCCCCTTGGCTGCAATAGGAAACTAAAACTCCCAGCTTGCTGTGCTGCAGCAGGGAACCACTTCCGATACAGAAGGACGTGATTTGTGATGAATCAGATCAATCAGCCAATCAGATTTAACTTTGGAGAGGTGGGACTAAGAAAGGAGCTCTCTAAGAGTCCCTGGCAAGACACGCAGGGCAGATCTGCAAGGGGAAATCTGCTGGAGCAGATCCGCACAGACCTTAGAGATCTCAGGACTGACTATTGGGACCCAGGGCCAGTCTACAGTCTGCCTCTGTGAGCGGACACTGGCCTGAGGGTGAGCAGTTATAATGTCGAGGAGAGCCAAAGGAGCATCCAAGTGACAGCAGCAGGAGGAACTTGTACCATCAGAGGGGATCCTCAATGGAAGCAGTATAAAAGGGTATAGAAGCATTTCGCGAAGTAGAGGCCTGCTATAATAATACACAGTTAAGAGCTCCAATGGTGTGTCGGCACCATTACACAGGTCTTAATACCCAGGATTGGGTGGCCTCAGCAACAGTCACGGACATACACCTGCGCAGCATTTAATATGAGTTGTTATGTTACCATAGTTATATGAATGTATATCGTGATCCTTCTGTTAAGCATCCTAAGGTACCAGAGTGTGTATCTTTATAAATACTGTTATACCATAAACACTATTGCAGTTGGTCTCCCACTGTCTGACCTAAAGCCACATGTGGCATATCTCATAGGGAAGGAGGAGACAGGACCCCACTTCAGTAGCCGGTTTTAGTCTGAGTCATTTAAAGCTGCAGTTCTAAACAATTTTTACAGACATTTTTTTTTTTTTTTTTAATAACTCTCATTTTTATTTGGTATTACAGTGCGTACATAATATCACCACCTATTGGCATACATTACAGAATACACAATTTTATCATCAAAACAGTGACACTTAGACAGGACATGAGACAGACGTAACGAACCACGCGTAAACCACATCACTAAGACAGACAGGACAAACAAAACTGGGGAGAGACACAGTAGGGTGGGGGGGGATGGGGGACACCTGGAGCTGCTGCATCGGAGCGGAGGAACTGCTTTTTGCTCTGTGTGTACGCTAGGGTGTGTTGTGGATGTCTCAATAGTTCTACGTTCTCCGTCGCTATGTCAACGTCCCGTCGGGTCTACTTTGTCCAAGGAGAACGCATTTATATATATTAGTGCAAAATTGTGGCGGCGTCCACCCCCGGGATGTCTGTTTGGGCCAGCCAAGGGGCCCATACTTTTAGAAATTTTGGGCCAGAGTCGTTGATCCAACTCATCAACTGTTGGCAATTCTGTTCCTGATTTTGGATATAGTGGGTAATTCCTGTTGTCTCCATACTGCTGCGATCTCACACCTCGTGGCGGTTGCGAAATGTGCAACCAATTTGAGTGTCGCGATGGAAACGCCCTGAGGCCGTCTGCCCACGAAGAACAGCCACGGGTCCAGGGGGACCTCCAAGTTGAGGATCCTTTCTAGCCATTCCCTAATAGATTCCCAAATCGGGACCACGTTCGGGCAAGACCACAGCATATGTTTTAAATCAGCAGTTTCCCCGCACTGTTTTGGGAAGAGCGGGGAATAGCCCTCGATAAATTTAGATAATTTCAATGGGGTATGGTACCACCGCATTAGGACTTTATATGCGTTCTCCTTCAACGTGGCACAGATTGAGCTTTTGGTTGCTGCCTGTAATATTTGATCCCATTGCTCGTCCTCCAGCAACTCCCCTAAATCTGTCTCCCACTGTCGCATGTATTTCAGTCGGGGGGCGTCGGAAGTCTTCGGACAGATCACCTCCCTATACATCCGAGAAGTTAGTCCACTTGTGTCTGTCTCTCTGGAACACAGCTGTTCGAAATTGGTTCGTGCTGGGCGAACCGGGAATTTATTATAGAATGCCCTGACCTGGAGGAATCTAAATAATTCTGTGTTGGGTAGCTTTTTCTCATCCTTAATCATATCGAACGTCTTGATATATTTACTTCCTTCCAGGTCCTTTAATCGTAAATATCCCGCTTGCGTCCATTTTACAAATTTGTCACCTAACAGCCCTGGAGCAAAATCCGGATTTCCCACCAGGGGGGTCATCAACGACTGTCGTGTGGTCAATTTAGCTTTAAATTTAGATGACTCCCAGACCGCAAGCGAGTTTGCAATTGCACAGAGTGGCAACCCTATTGATTTCTTGCACTGTTTTGGAAGCCAAATCAGATCGTGTAGTTTTACTGGTACGCAGCATTCTGTTTCTAGGGCTACCCATCTTCTTTTTGCTGGGTTCAAGTGCCACTGGACAACTTGGCATAATTGTGCCACCTTGTAGTATGCCAACAAGCAAGGTACCGATAACCCTCCTCTTGTTACTGGCTTTGTCAGTATGTTTTTCGCAATTAGTGGGCTTTTTTTATTCGAAATAAATTGAATAATGTGAGCCTGCAGCGTGAGGACCTCAGTCCTAACAAGAGTTATTGGGAGGGCTTGAAACAGATATAACAATTAAGGCAGCAGGTTCATTTTGACGCTGTTGATCCGCCCAAACCATGATATGCCATAGCCCACCCAAACCCTGAGATCTTCCTTCAGTTTCTTCATCATTCTGGGGAAATTTGCTTTGTATAGTGTTGTAGTCCTTTGTGATATATACCCCTAAATATTTGATAGCGGAGGGTTGCCATTTAAAATTGAAGTTGAGCTCTATCAATTTTTCGACCGGCTTGGGTAGATTGATGTTAAGCGCTTCCGACTTGGCCTGGTTAATTTTAAACCCCGACACCAAGCTGAAAGTTCCCAAGATCGCAAAGACGTTGGGCAAGGAGGTGTGGGGTTTTGACAGTGTCAAGATTACATCGTCTGCGTATAACGCTACTTTATGTTTCTGCTCCCCTAAATCTATCCCTGTTATATCTGGGCTTGCTCTGATATGAGCCGCTAGCGGTTCTATGCAGAGAGCAAATAGTAACGGTGAAAGTGGGCATCCTTGTCTTGTCCCGCTACGGATGTTAAATACCTCCGAGGGGAAGCCTTGGTGTCGCACCCTTGCAGTGGGACCATTGTAAAGGGCTAGTATTGCCTCTAGGAGGCGCCCCCCAAACCCAAACGCCCCCAGCATCTCCCTAAGGAAGGGCCAATCAATCCTATCAAAGGCCTTTTCGGCGTCCAGACTCAATAACATAGACGGAATATTTTTCTTTTTTGTCAGATCAATCAAATCTACAATCCGCCTAGTATTGTCTGCCGCCTGCCTGCCCCCAATAAAGCCTACTTGATCCGGGTGAATAAGCCCCGGAAGGGCAATGCCCAGCCTGTTAGCTAATAATTTTGAGAAGATTTTAGTGTCTGAATTGATCAGGGATATTGGCCGGTTGCTCTTGACATCTGCCGGGTCCTTACCGGGTTTGTGGATCACAGAGATAGACGCCTGGAGCATCTGCGCCGGGAGGGGCTCTCCTGCTAGAATCCCATTAAATAGGGACAACAAGTGGGGAGCCAGAATCTTGACAAATATTTTATAATATAAATTTGAAAATCCGTCTGGACCAGGGGCTTTAGCGGGTTTAAGAGACTTCATTACCTCTGTTACTTCCTCAAGGGTGAAGTCGCCCTGGAGTGCCTCCCTATCCTCCCTGCTGAAGGTAGGTAGATTTGCCTCTTTTAGGAATTTGTTCAGAGCTGCTGCGGTCTTTTGTGTGTGGCTGACCTTATCTCTGTCATATAATGTGGCATAATAATTCTTAAACACCTCCACTATTTGTCTAGGATCAGAGGTAAGGTACCCCCCCTGAGATTTGATGGATGCTATGCGAAAATTTGGAAGCTTGTTTCGGAGCTTATTGGCCAACAGGGTATCTGGCTTGTTGGCTTTCTCATAGAATCTGCGCTTTGACCATACCAACTCCTTCTCGGCCTGAGAGGACAGGAACAGGTTAAGTTTAATGTTAGTGTCGCTCAGTTCTTTCCAAACCAATTTATCCTTGTGCGTTTTGTGTTGAGCAGTGAGATGTGCCAATTTCTGCCGTAGCTCTTTTACTTTCGCCTCTTTCGCTCTCTTTCTTTTTCCTGCTATGGTCATCAACACCCCCCTCATGGTAGCCTTATGGGCCTCCCAGAGCGTAGACTGAGCCGTCACACTGCCTTTGTTGTCCTTAAAATATTCTTTGATTCGCTCACCAATCTCGTTTGCAGTTACGGGGCATTTAAGGAGGAGCTCGTTGAGCTTCCAGTTTGCTCTAGGTCTGTCTAATTTATTTATTTATTTTATTTATTTATAAAATATTTTACCAGGAAGTAATACATTGAGAGTTACCTCTCGTTTTCAAGTATGTCCTGGGCACAGAGTAAAACAAAATAATACATGGTTACAAATACAGTTACATAAATGAACAAGGTATACATTATACTGTATACAAGACATTGCGTGCACAGTTAAAGAAAATATATATTATGAGCGTATGAAACAGTTACAGACCAGATTAAAGTGTGAGATAGCCTTAGATTTGAAAGAACTTAAGCTGGTGGTGGATATGAGAGTCTCTGGTAGGTTGTTCCAGTTTTGGGGTGCACGGAAGGAGAAGGAGGAACGTCCGGATACTTTGTTGAGTCTTGGGACCATGAATAGTCTTTTGGAGTCTGATCTCAGGTGATAGGTGCTGCACGTGGTAGGGGTGAGGAGCTTGTTCAGGTAGCTGGGTAGCTTGCCCAGAAAGTATTTGAGGGTGAGACAGGAAAGGTGAACTTTGCGCCTAGACTCTAGTGATGACCAATCTAGTTCTTTGAGCATTTCGCAGTGATGTGTGTTGTAGTTGCATTGGAGAACAAAACGACAAATTGAATTGTAGAGGGTGTCAAGTTTGCTAAGGTGGGTTTGAGGAGCCGAGCCATATACTATGTCTCCATAGTCAATAATTGGCATTAGCATCTGCTGTGCAATACGCTTTCTGACCAGGAGACTTAGGGAGGATTTGTTCCTGTAAAGTACCCCTAGTTTGGCATAGGTCTTGGTTGTCAGGGTATCAATGTGCATCCCGAATGTTAAGTGGGAGTCAAACCATAAGCCCAGGTATTTAAAACTAGTGACAGGTGTTAGGGTGGTGTTAGCATTGGTTCTAATCAGGAGCTCAGTCACTGGAAGCTTTACAAATTTAGTCTTGGTCTCAAATACCATTGTTACAGTCTTGTCAGTGTTTAAAAACAGTTTGTTTTGGGAAATCCAGTTTTCGAGTCTCAAAAAGTCAGACTGAAGTATGTGTTGAAGGTCAGAGAGGCTATAGCTGTGTGCATACAGGATTGTGTCATCTGCGTACATGTGTATTGAGGCTTCCTTACAAGCTGTGGGAAGATCATTAATGAACACTGAGAAGAGTAGGGGCCCCAGAACAGAGCCTTGCAGGACACCACAGGTGATATCCAGGGGGTTGGAGTTAGAGCCTGAGATGGACACATGTTGGGATCTTCCTGATAGGTAGGACTGAAACCAGTTTAAAGCATGCTTCCCTATTCCAGAGCTCTGGAGTTTGTTAAGCAGGATAACATGATCAACTGTGTCAAAAGCCTTTGCAAAATCTAGGAATACTGCACCAGTGAGTTGTCCCCGTTCCATTCCACACTGGATTTCATTGCAAACTTTTAGCAGGGTAGTTACGGTGGAGTGTTTGGGACGAAACCCAGACTGGAATTGGCTAGGGAAATTTGTATTGGTGTAGAAATCGCTTAATTGGGAGTGGACACATTTTTCCATAACTTTGGATAGAATTGGGAGAAGTGAGATTGGCCTGTAGTTTGAGACAGTGTTTTTGTCCCCACTTTTGAAGATTGGGACAACTCTGGCAGTTTTCCAGGTCTTAGGGATATGGCCTGCAGACAGGATAGAGTTGACTATGGACGCAATTGGTTTGGCAATGTCTGGGGCACCAAGTCGTAGGAACCTAGATTGTAGTCGGGTACACATTGGCTGCTTAGTTTGAGGAGCGCTTGTGTAATCTCCTCTTCAGATACTGGGCTAAATTGAAAATTGTGGGCAGTGTTGGGAGGGGGTGGGACTATAGGGGTACTCCCAGGATGAGATTCAGGTTTGGGGTTTGTGCTGCGTACCTTGATAAAGTACCTCTGTACGAAACGCGTAGGTGCGTTCTATTTGTCCCCCCCTTTTTTCCCTGTATGTGTTAGTTGGCTAATACAAATTTGAAACTACTGCGGAGTGGCCTGGTTTTGTTTTCCCTGCTTCACATTGCAGGGAGTCTGGAAGCTGTGCTCTATCCACACCAACTACCCTCTTGAATCTTCCTATGGATGGACTGCACGCTACTGATCCTGAGAGTGCCCCCTGAAGGAGCAGGTAAATGCCAATGTGCCTTATTTAAATCCTGCTGTCATGGACATAGTTCCTCTTTATTATGCTGTCAGGGTGATTATTGTGTACATCCCGGTGGTTGTCTCAACTGACTCCACTTGTCACTTCCCCTACAGTCATCACGCAGATTTATTGCATTATTGAGGGGCACTCCATCATCGCCGGACCTCCTAATTAAGGATCTTATTAACAATATGCTTAAGGATGCTACCTGCTCAATTTTGAGCACCACATATACCACATTCCTCTTAGGGATATGGCCTGCAGACAGGATAGAGTTGACTATGGACGCAATTGGTTTGGCAATGTCTGGGGCACCAAGTCGTAGGAACCTAGATTGTAGTCGGGTACACATTGGCTGCTTAGTTTGAGGAGCGCTTGTGTAATCTCCTCTTCAGATACTGGGCTAAATTGAAAATTGTGGGCAGTGTTGGGAGGGGGTGGGACTATAGGGGTACTCCCAGGATGAGATTCAGGTTTGGGGTTTGTGCTGCGTTTCGCTAATAAGTTAGTGGCACACCCCACAAAGTAATCATTGAATGCATTTGCAATGTCAGTGGGGTTTGTCAGAGTAATATCCCCCTTAGTGATATTACTTGGTTGTTGATGGTTAGGAGCCTGGAATATATTGTTGATAACCTTCCAGAAGTTAGCTGGGTTTGATGTATTTTGGTGGAGATTGTCAGAGTAATATTGTGCTTTTGCATACCTTGTTTGCCTTGTGCACACGTTCCGCAGGCATCTGTAGTGATTGAGATCCTTGGTAGTGCCAGTTACTTTGTAGCTTTTCCACAAGGCATCCCTGAACTGGTAGAGTGCTATAAGGTCAGGTGTAATCCATGGAAGGTGGGCCCCCCGTACCCTTATTTTGCGTAGTGGAGCATGGGTATCGCAGAGTTTTAAGAACTCGGATTGGAAATAGTCGAGCGCAGAATCAGGGTCGGGAATTAAATCGATTCTGTGCCATGGGCAGTTGGTAAGGTCATCCAGAAACTGTTGTGGGTTAAAGTTTTTAAATGTTCTAGTGAGGAGAACTTTAGGGCTTGAATGGGGCGGTTTAATTTTCCTTACACAGTACACTATTGCATGGTCACTGAAAATATCAGGAAGGATGCCAGAGGATTGGATTCTGCTGGGGTTTGAGGAGAGAATCCAGTCTAGCAAGGAATGGTTATGCGACTTCAGGTTTAATTGTGTGGGTTGGGAAATGAGTTGCGATAGGTTAAGTGACTTGAGTTGTATCTGGATTTTGTGGTTTTTAGGGTCAAGCCAATTGAAGTTGAAATCCCCTAGAACTAGCAGCTCACTCTTCTCATTCAGAGAGGAAATGGAGGCAAGAAATTGGGTGATATCAGTCAAGGATTGTAGAGGGGCTTTAGGGGGGCGGTAGATGCCAGCAAGCAAGATGGGCTTAGAAAAGGGTAGGCAGATTTTGCGAACTAGAGTTTCAAAAGAGGGTGGACACTTGGTGGGCAATGTAACAGTGTAAATTGTAAGGTATCTGCAATATAAAATAACACCCCTCCTCCTCTCTTTGACCTATCTCTCCTAAAAATGGAGTATCCCTGAATGGCGATATTTGCATAAGGGGTTTTAGAGGATAGCCATGTTTCTGTAAGAACGATGGCTTTGGGTTTATACATAAGGCACCATGCCCTTAGTTCATCCAGTTTGGGCAGCAGGCTCCGGATGTTTATATGGGCGACAGATAGCCCTATTTGGAATTTAAAGGTGGAATTCTCAGGGGCATGGGACAGAGCTAAAATGGGAGGACCTGGGTTAGTTTCAACATCACCTGCTAGAGAGAGTAATAGTATGAGTAGAAATTTGGGTAGTTGTTTGCAAGTTGTAAATTTGTGGTGTTTGCCATTAGAGTGAGCAGTGGTTGGTGTGCTGGTTTTTAGAGTTCTCCACCAATAATTCAGTAGATAGTGCAAGGCTTTTGAGTAGTCCAGGGTGTATGGTGATGTTGGGTGTGGGGCAGGATGGAGGAGTTTGTAGTGGATAGAGGGAGTAACATCTCCATGAGGCCAGGAGAAAGAAAAAAGTTAGAAGACATAGCAGGTTCATGATGCCAGAGGTAGGCAGTTCTGCAAGGAGCTGTTGTGAGCAGAGTGAGTGTGTGCAGACTAAACAGCAGGGGTGGGCCTGTACCTTTTCAAGTGTTTTGCTGCATTGCAATGCTAGAGTCAATTAAGGGTTTCAGTGTTTTGTGCAGTCAGTTTTGGGAGAGGCTGCAGTGAAAGAAGTTGTAAAGGGATGGGGGGTTAAACTATGCAGGCTAACAAGCATGGGATCATACAGTAGTGTGATCTGAATAGCTTACCGTTTGTTGTCTTGAGTAAAAGAGTGTGCAGTAGATCCAGTCCCCAGTCACCTCTAGTCAAACTGTAGTCTAACTGTTTTTATCACTTAAAAACCTCACTTTAAATGCCTCACTGCCTAATGCAGTTCCTGCCCAATGCAGCAAAGGTGTTGGTATTATACACAAAAAACAGTCACATGACCCTCTAAGGCGTCTAATGTGCACCGCAGCTCTACCAGTGCATGGTCGGACCACGAGATTCCATGGATCTCTCTCTGTGTGCCCTACCACTGGAACCACTCTATTGGATACCAGGAGGTAATCTATCTGACTGTAACGATTGTGTGGGTGGGAATAAAAGGTATATTCCCGTGCATTAGGATGTTGTTCCCACCAGATATCTATTAGCTGACAGTCTTGCATTCCCTTATGTATAGTTAGTACGTCCTGTTTGTGGGATGGGTTAGGTCTCGTACATCTGTCCAGGTCAGAGTCTATTGTGCGGTTAAGATCGCCTGCTATGAAGATATGTCCCTTCGCGAAAGTGTGTAATTTATTAAAGAACTGTGTAAAGAATGTAGAGCTCGTCTCGCATGGGGCGTAGACTGACGCTAATGTCAGAGGGTGGCTTTGTATCATCCCCGTAAGGATGATATAACGACCTTCCGGGTCCGCATAGTGTTTATTTATATCTAACGCTAGGTTATTGTGTGCTAAGATAGCCACTCCTCTTTTCTTTGCCTTGGTTGAGGCCAGATAAAAAGTTCTGTAATTTTTGTCTAAATATTTCGGGTGATTGGAGCGTGAAAAGTGGGTTTCTTGTAGAAAAAGTATATCGGCTTTCAGGCGGTTATATTCTTTAAATGCGATTCTAAGCTTAACCGGGCTGTTAAACCCTTTAACATTGTGTGTAATCATTATTAGCTCATTACTCATCTTGTCTGCGGAAGTGGTGTTCTCCATTGGCAAGATCATCTGGGCCGTTTGTTGGTCCACATACTCCATCTGCTGCTGGGTATCTGCAGGTCCCCATCTTCCTGTAGGTTGGTGCACTATGGGGGGGGGGGAGATACGACAGGGGGGGGGGAACATCCAGACAGACATAAACAGAACATATAAACAATGGTCTCAGAACCTCGGTACCAGTACCCTGGCTGTGAGACCAATGCCCTTGGGTACTCAGTGTAGGCGGCCAGGTACTCCCACTCCCCTGCCCCCCTCCCTCCCTCACTGAAATCCCCTCCCAAGGGACTTTGCCGGCCATTGGGGTTGATGTCTTTTCCCGCTCCGGCTGTCGGCCCATGCAGGAACAGAAGCAGGCTCGAACCCTGCCTCCCTCCTACAAAATCTTCAAACAACAACTAGCAAACAATGCTTTCCTAGGATCATTCCTTTGCCCTACGTACTCCTCAATACGGTAACCTTCCTCTCCCCTTGTAATACCTTATCCTCGCACCCCTAATTTGTGTTAGTAATTAAGACCCTGTGTCGATATGCAGTATGTATCGCTTGGCCACTACTGGGGCTCATGTGGGACTATTTGGGCAATCTTGTAGGGTGGCTGTGGCAGGACGGCCTGTAGCCGAGGTCAGGGAACAGTCCACACGTGTAGTTTCAGGATAAATGAAAACGTTCAGTGGCTTTATTTCTCCACAGCAACATAACATGCGGGTCCCTTTAACAAAATAAATCCTGCTCCACTTTGGGAGAAAAACTGACTAATAACACAGCAGACCTATCTAGCAGGCTGGCTGGCTAAACCAGAACCAAACCATAAGGGTACTTTAAGCAGTCAGTAAACAAATGAATAATCCTTATTTTGGTTGAAGTAGTCTTTGGTGAAATCCCTCTGGCTAAGGGCTCACGCAGCAGTGTGCTCCTCTCTAAGGCAGGGCAGCTACTGCCAGTCACATGATCCTTTTTCTACCTTGCTGGCTCTCAGGTGTCAGCTTGCCTCCTGAATTCCTAACTTCCACCTGAGTTAACCCTTATGAGTGCTGGATGCAGCACCCAGACATATGTCTCCCAGGCGTAACTGATGGGAGTTGACTTCACTCTGTCACAGTGGCCCCTCTCAATGTTTCTCAGTGCTGTGCAGGGCTGGTCTATATGTCGGCGGCACTGCTGACCCCCCTCGACTGTGCTCTGTTTCTGTGTCCTCCTGTGTCGTGTGTCATGGTTGTTCTTTTGAATTTAACTTGTGCTGCCTCCCCTTCAGCTTCTCATCATTTCTCGTATTCTCTTCTTACACTTCCCTTTTCCTTTTCTTATCCTACTTTTCCCATGCCAACTATCACATCCCCCCTCCTTCTCTAACTTCCTTTCTCACTTTCTATCCGTACTCATCTCTCCCTTCCCTATCTACTTCCCTTCTCTCTCTACCACATCTCCTACATCCTTCTTAAAGCTCCTTCTCTCTCCACCTCTTGTTAAACCCTCTACTCACATCCCTCTGCCCAAATATCCACCTACTATGCCCTCTCTCTACTTTATGTTCATGCTTATATCTCCCCTTGGCTATGTCCCTTTTGTTCGTGTAGCCCTCCCGCTTCCAGTTCATTAAGCCTGTCTGCTTCCTTGTCCTGTGTCGCCACTCGACTGTCGGTTCCTTCTTGGCTCTCCTTGCCTTTATAGTCTCCAGGCCCTCCCTCCGATCGACTCTGCGATGGGACCCATGTGACTGCTCTCAGGTGTTGCCGGTGCCGCTGTCGAAATGTCCCTCTTGCGTATAATTATCTGTAGTGGCCCCCTTCCACGTCACTTACGTATCCTTCCCCGTCTTCGTAGTTCCGGCGCTACGTCTCTGGCCTTTGCTGCTTTCCGGCGCCTCTTGCTGATGCGGCCGTCCGCACCCTATATTTTCTGCCACAACCAAGATGGCCGCCCTCCGGGACCGCCCCTTCCGGTGACGCGTTTCCTTCACCCGCCATCTTGGAATGGGCGGCTCACCTGTGTGGACGTGTCGTCGACCGCTCTTCCCGCCCGAACAGCTCTTCCCGCCCTGACCTGTGTTCCTGGTTCTGCGTGCCACTGTGGGGCCTTGTTTTTGGTAGGGCACGGCGAAATCCACCAGCGATGTTAGGGGTAGGGGGAGGGTGTGAAATACCACTGTACAGGGCAAAGGTGTAGTTTTCCTGATTTTTCGAACACCGAACTGTCAACTTTATTAGAATTCAAACTGTGGTGGAACATAGTAATTAGACATTTCCTCCTCCTTGAGTGGCCCCTTCATCAGCTGTGCTTCCGACCGTGGTCCAGGATGGGCCCGGGGCCGGTTCTTCCGTCTCGGAGCCCGTGGGGGTCAGCCGCAGCCCCAGCTTCTTCAGAAATGCCTCACCTTCTCCAGGGGCTTTCATGCTGATTGGGCGTCCATTTTTAATCACCATCAGCCCGAAGGGAAATAGCCAACGGTAGCGGATGGCCTTATCCCTGAGGCATTTAGTTATGGGCCACAGTTCTCTTCTTCGGGCTAATGTAGTTGGGACAATGTCCTGGAATACAGCTATTTTAGTGCCCTCAAATTCTCTCAGGGGTGTATTACTTGCGTGCTGCAGCACCGCTTCCCTGGTCTTATAGTGATGGAGCCGCACTATAATGTCCCGCGGTTGTTCTGTTGGTTGTGGCTTGGACCGGAGCGCCCGATGGCATCTATCCATTCCCAGTTTATTTTGCGGGGAATCCGGGCACATATGGGTGAGCCACCGCGCCACGAACTCCTCACAGTCTCCCACATTTTCTGGGACCCCCCGTAAGCGGACATTATATCTTCTTGTCTGTCCTTTAATTCGTTAATTTGCGCCTGCAGGTCCGCTGTTTTTTTTTGTATTGCGCAGGCCAACCTTAGCGTTAGCATCCACCTTCACTTCAAGCTCCTGCGTTCTTGCCCCCAGGCTCCCTACCTCCTTTCCCAGGGCTCTAATTTCAGCCTACAGCATGGATTTTAAGTCTGTGTATAGTCTTTCAAAATCACAGCGTCTTACAGGTAGAAGACCCTGATACTCCCCGGTATCCCCCTCCTCCTCCAATTCTGATCCAGTGCGGGAGGTGGGTGCCATTGCTGCCGTGGCTCTGCTCGGTTTACCTCCGCCAAAATACTCTGGGAGCCCCTTTTTTGGGGGGGTTTTAGCTATCTTCTTGGACATCCTGGATGTTTAGTTATTATAAGGTGGTGTTTTTATTCAAGTATTGCCAGTTTTGTTGTTCGTTTTTTTAGAAAAACAGGGAGTGAGGCACAGAGCTCTCAGTTCAAGCTTCCATGCTCCTTGCTTCCCAGCATGCACCTCTGTACAGACATTTTTAATGTATTCTAATGTAACAAGCATTTTTGTTTCTATAGCAAACATTTACAAAATCACATCCCCTTCCTCTTCTGAGACAGGCCCTGGCTCTTGAGCCCTGCCGTCTCTCTAGCAGTGCACCAATTGTATTTAGTGCTTGCCTGGTCACATGATCTTCCACACAGAACTTTGCATCTTGGGTAAACTTCTGCAGCCCTAACAGTGATTTAAAGAACCCTCAAGCCGAATCTTCGGCGATCAATTACAGGAAAACGTATCGATCGGCAACTTAGCTAACCACTTGTCAGTGTGCAGATTGTATTGATGCACATATTGAATGAGTAGAAAAAAACGGCAGTTTGAACTGCAGCTTTAAAAGGGGTTACATAGATAACAATTAAAAAAAATGTAATCTCTTTTTAATGTGAACTGAGCTCTGTACACTACATTTTCATTTATGAAGATATCCTTTGCATGACTTAAAAACCCTCATGATGTACAACAAATCTATACTTTTCCAAGACAACAAAAAATAAAATAAAAAAGTATCCCACATAAAGCACTCAGGTGCACAAAAAGTATAACAAATTTATTAGAGAACACATCACACAAAAAAAACCACATAGTAAAACAGTCTCAGACACCTCAATAGTGTGAAACACAATCACATAAAAACCCTGGTATAATGCAGTACCAAATGGCTGTAACTAATATAAATTGTCCTACTATAATAAGACACAATAAGCACAAAGTGGTGAGGCATAAAGTTGCCTCCCACCTGTATGAGCAGCTGGTCAGAAGAGACTAGCTGAACTAATGAGCCATATCTAAAAAAGCCAAATATACCAGGGGTCCTGCAGTAACCTAGAGTCCAATGCCTGTCTGTAATATCCCTGAGAGAGACAAAAATAAATCCATATACTGACAGGCAAGGCTCAAAATAGAAGTAATGCAAAGGAGAATATAATAGTTCTCAATGTAATTAATAGTAGCAACCTCTATAGTAAAGTGGGCAACAACTAAAGACCATGCAGCACATGTGATGTGTACAGCGACAGTAAGTAGATATAAATGTAGAGTGGTAATAGCCCCAGAAAGGCTCTGAACATGAGCACAAAGTACTGCACCGACACACTTTATTCGAGCAAATACCCGATATGTACCTGGCAGATACCTGGAATGCGCCACTCCTAACCTCTGACAAGCCCCGTTGCATTTGCCTTCCCAGCCTGGGTTCATGCCTGGCTGATGGGCGGCTGATCTGTTAAATGATAATGATTAGGATTTAATAGGCTGCAATGCTTCGCGTGTCTACCAGATGGCATAAATTCATGAATTGTAATGCAATTTATATATATATACTGTGCAGTATTGCAACCAGCGGGAATAAAATGCTTCAATCCCTGCTTGGAAAATAACTCAATGCACTCGGGCAGAAAACAGTCACAAACCTCAATACACCCGGGTATACCCGAATTCGTGGGACTAGCCAAGCTCGAATAAAGTGTGTCGCCAGTGTAGATTCAGTAAGGCAAAACTACTGTAGCAATACTTAGCCCAGTGAAGAGTTTTTAGTGCACAAAGTGCATGAGGGCCAGAGTACAATCCACTTCAAATGTAGACACTGTAACCGCTGCTGGTCAGCAAAGTTTCACCCAGAGGATGCAGGGACAAACATGTGTTGAGGGATGAGAGTACAAGTGACAAGGACAACTCCGCCCCCAAAAAAATTTTATACAGCTCAACCCCGTTATGGCGTGCATCCGATCCGACCGCGCTATAACCGGGGTCGCGATAATTTTTTATCGCGATAATATAGTGGCGTGGTAAGCAGAGCGTGTGCGCATGTGTGGGAAGAAGGCCCCCTATAGACGTCTATAGATGCCGGTTAGGATGGAAAATCGTGACCGGAATAGGTACACTTCAGTGTAGGCTAGCCCCCAAGGGATGGAGTAGGGACGCTAGGTACACAGTTTGCTCGCGACGCGTTTCGTATAATCAATATATTTCATCAGGCAAAGAATACATTGTTGTTCAATCAGTTGGTTAGTATATTGCTAGGAGAATTACTTATCTAGGCTAGCACAGATGGCCTGACTTAATCATTAGTATAATATTGTTCCACACATTTTTGTGATTGGACGGAAGGACTATAAAATAGCCACCTATTGCAAGTGTAGTTTATCCCCTGATGAAATCCGCTGTGTCGGAAGAAATGCGTAGGGTCACGTGGTTCAGTTGAACTACGGTGGTGGAGTAGCTCAAACGCCAGACGCCAGGAAGGAGTTCCCTGAGTTGCACGCAATATTGATCATGTTTGCCAGGAACCACAGGCTGCAGTTTTGGGTTGCCTGAGGGACAGTCTACCAGGTGACACCAGCAGCAGTGAGGAGTGACGTGACGGTGCAAACAGACGGCGATTTGGCTACATGTTAGCCCATGGGCTTAACCATACAATGCTTTTTATGCAGTGACAAATTGTGAATGTGCATTTGTCGTGATTCATGTTATTAAACCTTTGTTATTGGATTTTACACAAGGATCAGGCGCTTTTCCTCTTCTTGTTTTTCTAATACTGTAGGTATCTTTTGGGAGGTTGTTGACCCCAAGGACGAAGCAGCCCGGAAAATATCCTCACAAGGTTTTACCCAATATTGGGTTAAAGGACTTTTTATACATTTTTATTTGATTTTTTTATTGTTGCATTTTTTCCTAAATCAATTTTTTATAAAACATTTTTTTTATATTTTTTCAATCACATAATCTTTTATCACATCTCACATTGCACCATCATAGTTATCAACACCATATTTACATTTGTACTTTTTATTGGTTGTTGTAGGTCATCTGTGCTGGCAAACTTATTTGGTGATTTCTTGGGGGTCTGTGAAACTGCCTTTTGGGTTGGTCACCTTAATAGGCACTATCTATCTAATTATATCAATATATATATATATATATATATCAATATATATATATATGTAGATAGATAGATAGATAGATAGATAGATAGATAGATAGATAGATAGATAGATAGATAGATAGATAGATAGATAGAGATATAGTTATAGATATAATTAGATTGACAGTGCCTATTAAGGTGACCATATATATATATAGCAAATGGAAATATTCCGGTATGCTCATTTGCATGTCTTAGACAGGTTTGCAACCCCGCCTTTCACCATTATCACCCAGCACACACACACACTGAACCTTTAATGTGTTTTTATTTCAAAGAAATACAAATATATGTCTGTTCTGTTAATCAAACTGCTACTGTATTTACTGCCCTAGAGGACTTATGTAATTGAGCAATTATTTCAGTGCACACTCTAAAGTTTAATGTCTAACAGGATATAAAAAATAATAATTGAACGCAGAATCAGATGTTTCTAGCCTAATAAATATGGTAATTTTAAAACTCTGTATGAATTGTAACAAAAAATAGTGGAGACTAAGAAACCCCATGTAGGTTAATCTGGTCACATTGTACATGAAAATGCACATAATACAGAGCCTATTGCATGCAATTTCTTATTTTCAGAGAAATTTTGGGGAATGACAGATAAAGCTGGGGTTTTTTGTTTGTTTTTTGTTTTGTTTTTTAAACCCTGCCAGTAAGGATTGAACAGATGAAATGGACTATGTATAATTGACACAGATCAGATAATTGCCAATATCCCAAAAATGTGTTTGTTCTCCTATGTAACTGGTGTTTTTTTTATGTTTGCAGATGGATGGCCCTGTAATCCACTCGCTCCATTCTTGCAACAAAAAAGTGTTAAATTGTGAAAGGCTGTAAGACATCACCACTCTTACTGTAGGTCAATCAATAGCAAACACCTGTACACTCAGCATGGAAAATGCTAAGTACAATTTGCAGGATCGACAGAAAAACTTTTAGAACCACATGCATTTTAATTATCTTATATGCAAAACACCTTTAACAATGGAGCAGAACCTCCTGTATCTTAATTATTAAATATATTGAACAAGTTCTCCAATGTGTACAACCAAATGCATTTTAATTAGCTAGCGCGCAGAAAAACAGAGAACAACCCTGGAGAACCACTACTTTTTAAATGTACAAGTCTTGATTATCACTTTTTTATTATTATTATTTGCCAATATTATAGTTCCACATAATTACACTTGCAGAACAAGTTTTCCAATGTGTACAATTACAAGCCAGGTGCATCGCTACTTTTCCTTAGACCTCATTTTCAAAAGTAGAGCTCTAATTTTGCAAATAAAATCCACGCCACTGTGCAACAGGTTTACCACAAAACTGAAAACAGTTCCCACATTGCACACATCACCGACACACAAAAGGATTGTCACACTTTGTTTTTACTTCTTTATATGTATATTGCATGAGCCAGAGAACTGACACGTGCTCTGATGTAGCAAGCAGCTGTCAGCTGACGTCTCCTCCGTAACCTGCGCTCCCAGCACTAATGGGGTGCACTCAATGCAAAGTACATGGACATGGCTGAATAAATAGTCAAGGACTATCACACAGTATGAGTATATAGCAGCATATGTCGATACTTCTGCCTCAAGGTCCATTTGCTTGTACACACAAGCACTTTATGGATTGTGTATGATGATTATTTTAAGGAAAATTATAAGAAGGTATATTCCTATCTTCTAGATTAAACAGGTTTACAATTACGAAATCTGTCATCCATTATTTTTTTTTAAAGTATACAAATAAAGTAACAGCAAATATAAATATCACTTGTGAGCACATTCACGTCTCAAACAGGTCTGCAACCCTGTATTTCACCATTATTTCTTATCATACAATGCTTTCACGGCAGCCAGGGATTCTGGGAAATTACCTGTAAATGAGCACACGGTGTCACCTTTTGCTTCTTATCCATTTTAACATGGACTCCTATAAATTTATGCCTGCCGTATTACACAGCTTTTCAGGACAACTTGGATTAAAGAAGTGCATAGCCAGTAAACCTACTCACAGACAGCTATTTTGACCTTAAGGTTTCATCAATGTGAGGATTATAATACTGGCTTTGCAATGTGAAGTTGGGATAGGTTTCAACCGCACATTAAATAAGTTAAGGTGGATAAAAAAAAATAGTGTACAATGTACAGTAAATAAAAATACCACTAGTGAGTATAAATGCATATCTCAGACAGGTATGCAACCTTTCTTTTCCCCATTATCTCCTAGCATACAATGCTTCCAATGCAGCCTGGGCATCTGGGTACCGACATGCAAATGAGCACTCCTAGTGCGTACCTTTTTGCTTCTTGTCCATTTTAACATGGCAACTGGGTCATAGCTTAATCTGGTGACCAATCGAAGGCCACAATGTCATTGGGAGAAGATGTTGCGGCCTTCTAGTGGTGACCCTGGCAGCATGTTTGTCGTTCTTTTAGTAAACAAACAAATATTTGAATTGCTACCTGCAAGAAATGTAAAGTGCAGGTGGGTCATAGTAGCTATAACAGCAGTGTTTCATGGCCCAAAAAAGATAGTTCTAGATTTAATGACAGTGACGCGAAGATTTGCAAGAAATCATGAATATACAGCAATGAGAAAGCTCACACAGGCAATGTGATTGCCCTGAGAGAGATGGCAGAATATATCAATTCAATAGCAATTCAAAAAGACATCTAATAAAAGCCAAGGTTTATGTCTAGTATGGTGTTATTAAATCTATTTCTTATCTTACAACAGGGGGACAGCTGAAACAAAACCAATACTCCAAAATCAATTTTTGTTTTGATGCCATCCTACACATTTAACGAGCTGTACACTCGTATCATCACTTAACATTTCCTTATGCACAGTGTTTTGGAAACTGCTGTTAGTACATGGGAGAAAATGCTGTTCTGTTATTTGTCGGATCTACTTTTACTACTTGTATTACAATGTGATTGTTTTGGTATTTATGTGTCAATATTCTGCAGTGGCGTACATTGGTATTGGAAGACAATAACATAGCATAGAAAATGTTACCAAAACTAAACATACACTGGCGACACACTTTATTCGAGCTCGGCTAGTCCCACGAATTCGGGTATACCCGGGTGTATTGAGGTTTGTGACTGTTTTCTGCCCGAGTGCATTGAGTTATTTTCCGGCAGGGATTGAAGCATTTTATTCCCGTTGGCTGCAATACTGCACAGTACATATATATATACTGCATTACAATTCATGAATTTATGCCATCTGGTAGACACGTGAAGCATTGCAGCCTATTAAATCCTAATCATTATCATTTAACAGATCAGCCGCCCATCAGCCAGGCATGAACCCAGGCTGGGAAGGCAAATGCAACGGGGCTTGTCAGAGGTGAGGAGCGGCGCATTCCAGGTATCTGCCAGGTACATACCGGGTATTTGCTCGAATAAAGTGTGTCGGTGCAGTACTACTACAAACAATAACTTATTATTTATATTAGCAGTGTATTGGACACAGTATTACAAACAGAATGTGTGCAGGACAGGGGAATAAACAACCTAATTATTAGGGACTGAGGAGCTACTGTAACATTTGGATTCAAACAGGATTTATTTGCTTCACAGGCGGTGCTATTCCCAATATAGTAGTCCTCCTCCCCTTACCTACAGATGCAGTGACCATTATTCAAATCATTTCTCGGCGCCGTTTTTGTAAAGTCTGCTGTATTTCGCGCGGCATCTACTCATTAATCTTGCGTGAAGGCTGTCAATCACACACCTGTTTATAGTTGTTGATTTCCGTGATTACTGTGATTCTGATTTGGTTGGGTGCAGTTCTGCGTGTTTCCGCCAGATGGCAAAAGTGAATCCCTTTGCACTGGGAAACCAGTGAATTGTGTGTAGTGTAATTGGCAGGTGTTTAAAAACTAGATAAAAAGTGTGGCCACTATAGCTAATTGGCTGGGGCTGGGTGTACCAGGAAGTGCTCGCTGTGGTTCATTCTCCGTGGATGGCGTGGTCCGGACTTTAACGCGCCAGCAAATGGTTCCAGAGTGCTCTTTTGGTCAGTACCACTCTCCCCCCTCTCAGCCTACTTTATCGTGCAGCAGGGGCATCTATTCTATATTAGGTGTTTTTACCTTAGCCTTGCATTTGGAGACAGGGTCTGCTGCTGTGATTGCATGTTTTGTATTATTTATTTTTTATATGCATGCTTTGTTTTAGTTCAGCGGTGTTGGAACCACTGTATTTGTTTGTCCTTGGTCTGATTGTAGACCCATTCTTTTTAAATTAAATTACCATTACACCTAAGCAGTCATATTTTTATATATTTGAGTGTGTACTAATTCTTGGTGTTTGGTGTATGTTTTTCTTGCCACTACAGTCATCCATTTTAAATTTACCTTGGTCGCTGAAGACGTTATCAAATGTAGGCGTTTCATAATTAAAATCTCCATAGTATACACAATGCTTGTCCCGTTATTCTACATTGCTATCCCTGCACTTGTTGAATATACATCATGTCAAGTCAAGTCATGTCAAGTCCTTATACCAAACCACAATGTAGTTACACATTTCTCATTTTCTGCAATTAAGTTTGGAACAGATAAGAAGGGGACTTTAATAGAGCTATACGACTATATAATTGAAAAATATTAATTTTTCAAATTTTCCCCAAACCAACGTGGTTGGAAGCATTCCATAAGGCAAACTTTGACTAATGAGGATTGCTTTTTTCGTATAGCCCCTCCTCCAGGAGATACCTGTACAAGAGGATATTGGTCTGATCATGGTTTGATCATGGCGATGTCAAAAGAAGAAAGGTCGGGTTTCATCCATTTAAGATTCGTACAGTACCTATACGTACTTCCCGACCCTGCAGTGTACAGGTACCAACACCGGCTTCCCAATACTATTTCAATAACGGGCCAACCGTGACTTAAAACCTGGTGAGCAGCAATCCTTGCTACCTGGCCCTGCCTGAATACCAGCTTCAGCAGCCACCTGTCAACTATAATGCTGATTACATGAGTGATCCCGGCGGTTATGCACAATGATTTACACCCCTGACATTGGGCCAAGTTTGCAACGTATATAATGAAGATAAATATAATGCAGACTACATGAGTGACCCAAGCTTGTACGCACAATACACCACTGACATTGGCTCATCTCCACCCGGTTGGCAAAATTTATAATGAAGGTAAATATAATGTACTATACAATATTAACTTTAATTCTTCTTGGGGGGGTTGCTAGATTTTCTGCGGGGGGCGTTGCAGTTATAGAGGTCATGTGCTCTCCCTCCAGGCATTAAAATTAAATGCCGGGGAATCACTCGAAGCCTCCATAATACACTTACAGTACCTTTCCTTCCAGCAATACATTGTCATGGTATCGCGGCATTAAACTACCATGGCAACAAGATGTCACATGCAGGGGGGGTGGAGCGAGGCATCGAGGAGAGCAGCCTGGTATAGCATACTGTATGCCTGCCATAGCCCGTCAATGCTTGTACACATGCGCACTAGAGCGTGACTTGACGCATGCACACTACCAGAATTTATAGCATATTTTTGTCCAGAAAATAAACTTTGAAAACGAGTGTAAGAATGAAGTTCTATGGAACTCTAATATTGCTTTTTTTAAACGTTGCCTTTTTTACTTTTATAGAGTCAGAATTACCAGCGTCACACTTTTAAAACTTTACCACGCTACAGTATTATTTTGGACAACACACAATGCACTGTGATTCAATTACGTCATAACCTGTAATAAAATTTCACACCGAGATGTTTATTGATTTTATTCCACTTCATGGTTAATGGAAAACATTAAGTGATGCATTTTTTTCATATTTAAACATTTTTAAGATTTAGAAAATAACTACATTTGCAAAAAGTTGTTTTCGAATCCTTCTCGATCACCCATGCAGTACTGTAAGACAGACCAATTGAGTTGCATCTCACCTCCCTGCCCCCCTTCCCCCCACAAAGCAAAGGCATGGGACTAGCTATCAACACCTACAGAAATTACCTTTAACAGAGAAAGTCTAAGACGGTTTCATGATTTGTCTGCTGGTATAGAAATTTACATTTCCTGGTTCCTCACGCATGCATATGCATTGTTAACTAGTGTAAAATAGAAAGCCTTCACTGCCAAATCGGACTAACTGTAGAAGTCCAACGGGAAACAAAAAAACAATTAAAGTAACATTTTTTTGGGAGCAGTATAGAATGATTGTGAGCTGTAAACAAAACCTTATGTGATGCATTTATTTTAATATTTAATCAATTATTACAGTTATAAAATCACAACCTTTTAATTTCTCTATGAGGTGGCATACAGTACATTCATTTTTTTCGGTGGGGGAGGGGAATTCTATTCAATACCTTCAACTTTTGGTAGGGTTGGTGATCTTTCACCAAGATGAAATTGTAATTGCACCTTCCCTCCCCCCCACCGCAAAGCCAAGCAAAATTCATTTGACTCGTTATCAACACCTCCCCCGGTTGATCAAGGACATTCACACAAAAAGACATATTACAAATGCTTCAGGTCTTGGCCAAGTAATTACTTTTCCCACTTTTACACACATGCGCATGGCTGATAAGAAGACCTGCATTGTAATTTGGCTAGAATGACTTCACTGCCAATGTGAATTTCTAGTCAAGTAAAAAAAAAACTAAACAAAAGCCTTTTCCCTTTTTTCCTAGAGAAGGGATTAATAAATGAGCGATTTGAATAAACACTTTATGTAATGCTTTTTTTTTTTTTTTTAATGGTTTATCAATGTCTACCTTGTTAAAATCAAATTTCAAGCCGAAAAATAAAATAAAAAGGCATATATTTTTTCTCTTTTTTTCTTGAGCTGCGCTTAATAAATTTGGGGTTTTAAGGAAAACTTTATGTTATGCATTTTTTATCATATTTTATAATTTTTTACATTAAAAAAAATCACTACATTTTTATTTCTCTATGATGTTGCTTTTAGCATTATAAATAGACCTTGCATGTGTAATTAAGTCGGGGAAGAACCCCCCCCCCCCCCAAAAAAAACCAACATTTTTTGGGGGGGGTGGGGGAAATTCTATTCAATACCTTCAGCTTTTGGTAGGCTTGGCCTGCTTACAGTATCATACTGCTTATGCAAGTATCACACACATAGTAAAGTATTAAGGGAGTCATAACTTTTATTGTATTTTACAACAGTTCAAATTATTTCTTTCAACTATAATACTGCAGGCTCATCACAGCATTAGACCAAGACGGACTATTTAGTTTTTAATTCCACTGGGTTTAGCCGAGTCACCTCACAAGGTGTAGATGACAGTGGAGTTCTTTTGTCATTGAGAGAGGGGGGGGGGAGTTAGGACAAACTATTGACTACTATTATGCACACCGTACAATAAGCATGGACATTTCTCCCCCCCCCCCCCCCTCCAGCAGTGCTGCATCTGTGAAAGAAAGAAAAAATGGCTGCAGGATTAGTGAATTGAAGGCTTTGACTGGTTAACAATACTGAAAGCCACACAAAACAAATAAACTATACCGTAACTTGCTGCACATGTAAACTATAATGAATTTTTAAAAATAATAGATATTACACAGATTTCTATTACAATTAATATACTGTAAATATACACATATATATAATATATATATATATATATATATATATATATACTGACACAGAAGGAAAGAATCCCCAAATTAGCACTCTAACATACACAAAATGTATCAAAAATGTATTCATCACATACACATATAAATTATTAAAAAAGGAGCAGTGGTGACCTGCAAAGCTGTAATGAACTGAGCCTCTAGGTGTGGGAAACAATACTACACTGCAGGAACACAAGCAATATGTATGAGAAAGTGTAGAGGCAAGAAAGTATCTTGCATCAAAAACACTCAGACCGGCCGGTCAGGGCTACCTAAAGTGAGGCCCCCTGTGTGAGGTACTGGTGTGTAAGTAACAAGCAATGGATGTAAATAGGTAACATGTATAAGCTGAACCTTTAGATGTGGAGCATGGAAATGGCAGATGACAATAACAACAGCCAAAATAGGTAACAAAAAGTACTTAGACCAGTCCAGCAAAGTGTCCAGCAAAATGATAGCAGACATCCACAGCCAAGCTGTTCGTGGGTTCAGAGAGAGTAAACCTCAACCACTGCACTGCGCATGCTCCCAGGGTGATAGGGGCACGGACCGCGAAATTCAGTAGAGAGGGAGGGAACAGCTGAGATCACCACCGCATCCTGATGAGACAGACAAGCCCCGACGCGCACGTTTCGCCACCTGCTTTGCTGGACTGGTCTAAGTACTTTTTGTTACCTATTTTGGCTGTTGTTATTGTCATCTGCCATTTCCATGCTCATCTGTGTGTGCCACATCTAAAGCTTATACATGTTACCTATTTACATCCATTGCTTGTTACTTACACACCAGTACCTCATACAGGGGGCCTCACTTTAGGTAGCCCTGACCGGCCGGTCTGAGTGTTTTTGATGCAAGATACTTTCTTGCCTCTACACTTTCTCATACATATTGCTTGTGTTCCTGCAGTGTAGTATTGTTTCCCACACCTTGAGGCTCAGTTCATTACAGCTTTGCAGGTCACCACTGCTCCTTTTTTAATCATTTATATGTGTATTTGATGAATACATTTTTGATACATTTTGTGTATGTTAGAGTGCTAATTTGGGGATTCTTTCCTTCTGTGTCAGTATTCATATATTTTCTGTTCAGACGCTCCTCTCACCATAGAGAACTTCCAGGTTAGCTGTATCCCTCCGGATACAGTTAGCGTTGCAGTAATAGTCCGCCCAGATGGCACAGGATTAGGCGGTTTCGTTTGCACGTAGTGCTGACAGTTCAATACATAATAAACAATAAATGAACTCCAAATGATATGCCCTACGCGTTTCGTCTTGTGGACTTCGTTGGGGGATATATAAAAGTATATGGTTTACACACATTATTTATAGCTGGAATAGCCAATCACAAATAGACTTGGTTTGATTGGATGATAGTATACAGGTAAGTAGTTAAAACCAGATAGAATTAACTCATATCATTGCTGGTAGAAAAGATATATAGATTCAGAACATACATATACTTATCCTAAATAGATCTATCATGCCTCATAACAGAGAAAAATAAAATAACAATATTGTTGAAATCACTATACATAAATAGGTAGCAGAGTGCAAACTGTAATAGAATACATATAAAAATACATATAACAGGATATAGAAGGAGCTTTTTGGTAAAGGCTGCCAGAGTACTAGAGATTCAAGAAGATGTCAGGAATCATAGAGGAAACAGGGATACGTGTGTTTAAAATATGTGTAAGAGACAAAATAAATGAAATTATCTCTGCAATAAACACACTTGCACAAGATATAATATTGAAAAAAAAATATATATATATATGTATAAAAAATGATATTATTTGGATATCATAAAAATCATATCATATGAAAAATATAAGAAATATATAATCGTGCGAAAATATATATCACAATATAGGTATTAAAGGCAAAAAATGCCAACTATCAATTGTGTATAGATACTAAAAGACAGGAAGAGAAGATGAACAACGTCCCCTAACGAAGTTGCCTTTGTGTGACGTAACGCGTAGGGTTGGTGACGTCATCGCGCTGTGGGTGTGTCTACACTGAGTCCTGGGCGTCCCAGCGATCTTAATAGCTGCATTTTCAAGCGCTGGCAACTATCCTATGTAGGAGCAGAGGACGTGGAGGCACTGATTGACTCAGTCTCCTGGCGCCAACTTGTGACAGGAGTTGGTGGTGGCTACAAGCTGTGCAGATATACCTTGCCTACCTGGGACCCTCTCACCCCAGCACATGACTACACACTGCTTTTTTTAATTCTGTGAGTGCATTTCCTTTGGGCTGCAGTTTTTTAATAAATGTACTCTTTTGTTTAAACAGTTACATGCTATGGAGCTAGCGCTTCTGTTTGTTTGTTGTTTGTTTATATAATATATATATATATATATTGTAGAGTAAGCGCAGAGATAAAATGGTTAACGTTCAATTGCCTTTAATAGAAGGCTAACATTTAATCAGGTTATTGTTAATACCATACATACATGTACTATACTTACTGTACCTGTACTTACCTTAGTACAGTACAGAACAGTACTGCACCTTACTACATGCCAGCAGCACTCCCATTACGCTCTAAAAGAACGGGCAAAACACTGCTAAGACGACTATGTAGTTGTTGCATCTTTGTACAGTCAGTATGTCGTTCCAGAAACTCATTATTCCTTGTATTAATTCCTCCTTTTTGGATGGTTTAACAACCCTTTTGATATGATCTTTCAGCACATGTCACACCAATTCTATAGGGTTAAAATCTGGTGATCTGGAATGGGAGGGGAAAAATGGTGAATTAGTTGAACAAATAAAAACAGTTTAAAACAATGAGAAAAAGTTCAGGTACACTGGAGCACTTACTCCGGTGGCATCTTAACCCAGTTGATACCACTTGCAAGAATATAGGCAAAAAGGCGGTATGTTTAGGGTCATTGTCCTGGAAGAACCAGTGACCACCAGATGGGAAATCATGCCTAATTTATTCAACAATACGGGTGACTATTTGCTCTAGGAAAAATACTTTGTCCATGATTCCTGGAACAAGAGAAGAAACAATTATGTTAAAACTGAACATTAAGGTACAGAATACACTACAGTTGTACTGTACAGTGCATAAGGCTAAGGCATGTGACTTTGTGCATTATTTTACACTCAAATATTATTGTACATCCTGGTCCACGTCTAGAGATTGCACCCCACACATGCATCTTCACTGGGTGCTTGCGATCCATGCCAGTGCTTGGTCCACTCTTTTTACCTTGTTGGCATCCCTTATCATTGGATATGCTCTGTAATGACAAGGAAGAATTTTACAGGTACAGTAAAACCGAACTTTTACCTACAGTACAGTAGTGTACAGTACAACACTGCCTGTACTGTCCTAGCTACTGCACAGTAATTACAGTATCAACCCTGTTCTGTCACTTTGCATTATACTATACAGTAATTTATTACAGTAAGACACATACTTGACGCATCCATATTTCCATCCCAACTGGCGTCTCATCACCCTGATGCTGGTCTCAGATGCTGTGATATTGTGACTGTTCTCTAGAACAGTCTTGACTCTTGCTGAACAGCGCTCATCATTAGCCTCGCTGATTTTGTTCACCAGACGCTTTGCCATCCTAGAGTTTAAAGGAAAAGAGAAGAATGTGTGTAATAAAAGCAGGAAAAAAAACCATTTTGTATTTTCTTCTGAAAGTACGGTAGTACAGTAATTGCTTGGGCCTAAAAGAATTGAACAGAAATCAAGTAAACAAAAACATGCTTTTTGATAAGCAAGAAGCTTTTTGAGTAATAGAGTAATTGCAGAAAGAATCTAAAAATACTTACTCTTGTGACTGGGGGACTCCGCTTTACACTTTTTGCCTGACCATGGGCATGATAGTGGACAGTGCTTTGTGCTAATTTGAGGCCCGAATTCAGTAACCAGCGTTTGATCTGTAAAATTCTGTGTCCTCTCTTGTGCATGTCCTGTATTCCCATGCTGAGATCCTTTGAAATAACTTTCTTCGGCATCGCTGCTTTAGAAAATAAATCAAGCACAGAGGAATGTATATATTCGATGTATATTCAATGTGCATTGAATCAACATACTGTAAGTGATGGCGTATTTATAATGTAATGGAGCTCGCTCAACAGGTTAAGTAATGTATACAGTACATCCACTTTTAACACCTGCAGCTCGTGTCCATGCCCGCCAAAAAATTCAAAGAGGGACACATAAAAAGTGACACAAAATGCATCTGAACGAGCTCTTGAACAGATACTGTATTCTTCCATCTGCTTCCATGGATTAACCCCGATTCTACGGACACAGGAACCTGCTTTCTTCTGCTGTACCGACCATGAGTAAGTGAAAGTCGGAAGCTGTTTTCAAGCCAAAGCCAAAAAGGTGCCTACTGAAGAACTCATTTATTCTGCACTATATATATATATATGTATATTGCAAAATAAATGAGTTCTTCAGTATTAGGTGATACCTTTTTTATTGGACTAACAATTTATGTCACAGAAAAGAGATATATATATATATATATATATATATATATATATATATATATATATATATATATATATATACACACACACACACACACACAATATATATATAGGTCGACAAATCACCAAAAAATCTACTCGCCACCTAGTACCACACGTGTGCTGCTTGGGCCAATAGGAGCTCGCCACGATGTTAAATCCACTCGCCCGGGGCGTGCAAATGTATAGGTTTGTCGAACACTGTATATATATATATATATATATATATATATATATATATATATATATATATATATACACACACACACATATATATAACACATAAAATATTGCATTAAAAGTATAATTATAATTTATGTTATGCTTATCACAATAAAACATATGGCTGTATGATAAATGTTACACTTTTGTAAGGCTTCTGAAATTGCATACTGTAGGTAGAATATATTTTTTAACTAAGCAATATTAAGCACCCGGTTTTGTTCCTTTTTTTATTGATATTCAATATTGGTCATAGCACACTGAAAATTTGTTGCGAGATTATCTCTAATTTTTTTCTCCCCAAACCAGCAATCTCATGAATACAGATACAGCGGCCGTTATTGAAACACTTCACGTGGTGTATACCTCGGAATACCAATGTGATGGGGCGCAATTTCTTCCAACCGCACAGCCTTTAGACGCGAGTGCAGGCGAGTGCATAAAATGGCATTTTGTGCTCTGGCTTTTAAACACCTGAAATTGACACAGTAGCACAGTACTGTACACATTACAATTCATTCATTTCATTGCATTTAATTGCTCACAATCCATGAAATTCAAACAAAGCAACCACGATAAACACGTGTGCCTGGGGCGATTGGCGGCGTTAATGCCGCATGAAGTACAGCAGCGCACACGAAAATGGCAACGTGATTTGTTCGAATAACGGCCGCTGCATCTGTATGTTGATCAAACAGCCATTTAAAACATGCAGGATACTGCAACAGTAACATACTTCATGAAGACATTTTGACCTTCACCAAAAAAATACCTTATTGCTTTCAGTACCATATGGAGTACACTGTGCTCTTTCCCAGCACAAAGCACACAACACAGTGTAAAGGGCTACATTAATGATTTACCTAATCAAACCGCATGCATTCGCCACACTGGCATCACACACCGTTGTCATTGCCTTTTCATCAATACCACATTTATGACTTCATTTGTAACATCTACTTATTTTGAGCCTTTCATTAAATTCTCTTTTCTCGGGAGCCATAAAAAGTCCATAATACATGGCTTTGATGGTTACATATAAATAAGAATGAGCCTTACAAAAAAAAAAGAAAACACACAATAGAATCAAGACGGTCCAAAAACTAGTTGAGGTCATTAGAATAGTTTCACTAATTGTAAGGCAATATAAACCTTAAGAATGTACCAATTATTATAGCAAATAACTGCACTGCAAGTTATCCCGCAGGGATGTCATGACCGCACTATATCCGGAGCCGCTGCTTTGTGCTTTTTCAGCCACTACTCCAGAGACTGAGTCCTGCTACATCAGTAAAGTGACACGTGTGACACACGTGATATGATCAAGACAAATGTTTTAGTGATTCATACCATTATACATAAAACAGTCACGACTGACAGATATAGCATACCTGTTATTAAGTGTTTTTCATGACACATGGAAAAAAAATTAGTTTGTTAAAAATCTTAATTCTAAAATCAATTTAGTTTTTTTTAAGAAACCTCAATGATTTGATTCTTCCATTTGGTTTTAGAAGGCGATTGTTAAACTTCCATAAATCTCTCTCATCCAAATAATGGGACCTGGATTATCTGGAACTACAATATATATAACTGTAAGAAAGCTATGAATGCAATCATACACATTTTACAGGCAAAATTTAATATTTTGATGAATGACCCTAATGGCTGCATAGCTACATTTCAAGCATGTATACAGGAAGTCATAAAGCACATCAAAATAAAAGATGACTTGCACTAAAATACTTACAGTGCTTATATCTCAAAATATATTATACAGTAGATAATCATAGTAAATATTTGGCTAATGTTTCAGTTACAATAGTTGGTGTCCGCTGGTATGTTTTTTGATATCCCTTTTTATAATTATTAATGTTATTATTGTACATTATATTTGATTCAGCAAATATCTTTTTTCTTCAAAGAACATACTTTTTAAAATATATTATTGTCAGCATTAGTGTGCATTATCTTGTTTAATGTACGCACTTTTCATTAACTGTTTTGTAGAAAAATGGCACCAAAATAAAGTTTACATTTTTTTTTAAAATTTAAAAATCGGTAAACCCAAGTGTAAGATTACAAGATACTCACCATAACAGCATATTTATACTTTGGTGAACTAATGAGGTGGTAGTCTACCACTAAATATACACAGTAATGTCTGGTAGGGCTTTTTCAAGAGTTTAAAAGAATTGTTCTATAAATAATTTGTGATACACTATACAATTCTTGTAACTCTTGAGAGTGCCTCGCTGTATTTTATTGTGCATTCTTCTTTGGACCAACATTCTAGTAGTCATATTGATCAAGGAGAAGTGTATTTGTGTTGTGGTAGGTTGTGAGAACTATCCATGGACTGTAGAGTACTCTGTACTGTACAGAGATTTCAAACCATCATAGGTCTCTTCATTCTTGACTGACAGTAACCATGAGAAAGAGAGTTGAGATTTTAAAAACTCTGTACACTGCATTTGTATCTGTGAAGAACCATCACGTTCTTCACATGCATTACATTTAGAACTTACAACAAAACGGACATTATTTTGTCAAATGTTTCCAAAGCTGGACTTTCCAGGATGAGTTAAGAAGATCACTCTTGTATTTTCTTGTCTACTAACACAACCTCACTAAGCAACCTGTGCTTGAATCTGAAGAGCCTCATCACTGCTAGCTGTTCAAAGTTTTCATCATGTACAAGCAGCAGCTTAATCAGCATGCCACTGTGCCCAAATGCTATGACTCATCTTTGGCTCATAGCAGAAGAAACAGAGAGCATAATTAACAGCACTGAGGCCTCAATAGATTGGCACTGGGACATGTAGGTTTTTTTACCTATAGAAAGCAAGTTGGAACTTGGCCTACCTGTGGGTTAGCAGCTACTGGAAGTTATTATCATGACGGCAGCTTTTACTTAGATATACTGTATGCAGCTTGCATTCCCTCTATATTGTCTTAGACCCCTCACAATGAAGATTGAAACAGACACAAGGGTACCTGTTCTGTTGAATATAGAATACAGCAGCTTCCAGCTGGTCCCAGTTCATTTAGAAAAACAAATCACATTTACAGGGAACTAAAGACTTCAAAAACAACACTATCAAAACTAACAGAAGGAAGCAGTTACACATTTATGTAATCATGTATTTACTGATAAAGAACTCCTATGCAGTAAATGGGTGAAAAAAGCAAATACATTTCTGATGGCCTTTCTATTCTCTCTCCCCTTGCCCTCCTCCCCCCCTTGTTTTTGACGACCTGCTTGCATGCTAGAAACTAGTAACAATGAAAAGTGCCAACCTACACTTCAGGTCCAACAATGTCTGAATCATGCTTGACCTCTTATTCTGTGAGTCAAAATGGCAGTGTTATTTCTAAATGGACTACAATTATAAATACACACTCTAAGCATTTGTCACTTTGGGATGTCTCATGTGAAACCTAGAAAAAGAGGGAGTTCGCTTTAGTCACAACAGAATTGGTGTTCTTGAATTGCCTTAAATGACAGTTAAATTATAAATCAGATTTTGCATGGTTTCTCAAATATTGCAAATGTGTTATACACTGACATTTTCATTTTGCTAAAAGCATGTTGCACTGATTGCTCTGTGCATGAATCCTCCGATAGTTACAAACCTCACACATGTACTGCACTTAAATTTACTCAAACATCAGTGAAATCTAGAAGAGGCTGCATGGCATCTGTGTGCAGATGTGCTTTCAAACTAACAACCATCAAGAGCTCAAGACAAAAGTACACTACACAGCTGGATTTGGGGGTTTCCACCTACAGTACATAGAATAAAAAACATAATGGTGGCAGCACAGGTTGTCATAATAATGGTAACAGACCACTGTCCATGGTACCAACAAAACAGCATGATCCATCCTATTTCTGTTTTAGAAGCGCATTGTGAAGATAATGTGCAGCATACAGCAGATTAACTCTTTCAGTGTTGAAATATGCAAAAAAAAAAGCATCTAATCCCCACTTTCCAATTAGCCAGACCTGATTGATCCTGAGTGTTTTATGCTGGTTATCAAAAAGAAATTAGATTAATTGCTGGCAAGTGCTTGGGTCCACTGAGTGCAACGTTTTAGATGGCAGGGATTGGCTGGGCAATGCCCTTTAGGTCAAGGCTTTTTTAATTTATGTCAAAACTACGCATGAGAACAATCTTTCAGCATGTGCTGACAACATATGAGAGACTGTGAGCACCAGGCTAGTGCTACTTAGACTCACTTACAGTACATATATCTGATAAATCTACTATTTCCCTGTCTCCAAGCCCCACACTTCAGTTAAAATCTTGCATGGGCCTGCTATGTAATTGGATGTGGGACACTTAGGGATGACAACAAACAATCCCACATGGACATCTCCTCAAGAGGCCCCCAAATATTCACCATTGGCACCTGGCTCTTTAAAATGATTAAAAGTCTCATTTAAAGAATAGATGAGCACTCATCTCAAATCGGAATAGAAATACACCTTACAAAAAAGGTACAAGAATAAACAAACATTTGCAGGTTTTTGTCCTAAATATGAACCACGTGGAAACAAGCTTTTCTCAGCCTCCATTCACATAATTAACTCTTAATTAACAAAGCAACAGTCTGATTTGCCTCTGGAGGGTGAATGCTGCTGTCATCAACGGGATCAGTTGTCCCATGGCATAGTTCCTTTGACCCTTTAGGTTGAACGTGTCAGACTCCTCTATGCATTTCCAATTAACCATCTATTCTTTCCAAGAAGCTTTAAGAGATGCTGGCTGAGCCAGTCCCAGTTCTAAATATCCCTGTACATTTCCCTGAGTTGTACAGGGGTTTCGAGATGTAAACCAAAATTGACCAAACAATCATTTTGCACTAAGATAAAAATAAAATTAAACACTTGTTTAAAAATTATTATAATTTTGTAAACAACATTTTTCAGCAGCAGATGGTAACGGTTGTTCCACAATATCTTAAGCCTGATTCACTGCTACAGTGATGAGCAGGTCCCTTAGTTTATTCAATTCACCGCAGCTTCTAAATGGGTAAATTCTAAAATCCAAATTATCTGACACCTCGACTGCAAGCCAAAATATAACCGTTTTAAAATAATGAAAAACATACTTAATTCTGCAAGTCAAATGTATTTAAATATCTTCCTTTTTTTTTTTTTTTACTGCTGTGACAACAGGTTTCAGGAAATCAGCCTCGTTTCTCCAGACTGCTGCTTTTCACCGCTTGTTACAGTTAAAAATCATGTCTCAGCTTCAAGGCAGATTAACCCCATTCACTGCCAGAAATCCCATGTCTTTTTGGGACTAAGGGCTAATCCGTACCCACATCCATTATGACTGAAACAATAATTAATTAATTTCCCCAGAATGAAAACATAAAAGAAGAAATACACCTTACCTGTCAGTGATCTATTATTTGTCTTATCCTGACTGGGTTTTTCTTTTTGATGATTCTTGATCTTTCAGATGATGCTGATTTGTGATCCAGGTCAATGTACTGTTTGTGCCCCTGATTGAATCAGTCTGCGGTCAGCAGAGGGTCTGGGGGGCATTTAATTCCTGTGTACAATTCAAGCAAGGCACCTTTCACAAACACCGTTCCTTCCCATCACCTTGGAAGACGATCTGCCCCTGTCAAATGTGTGTGTGAAACAGGTGATCCGATCAGTCATGTGCTGTGCACCAGGGAGCATTAATACCCCTTAGATCCTGGAGCTGTGATGGTGCAGTAGGAATTGCACTCCCTTTAAACTCCATTCCACAATGTCATGCCCCTGTAGATATTCCAGCAACCTGTGACCAAAAGTTGCATTGGTTCTTTCTCCCCTCTGATCTCCTTCAGAGGTTACTGGTTGAGCTCATTACTCTCTCCTCCTTTCACTGACCTTGGCCACCACTTTCCCAACGGGATCCCTGAACTCTTGTTGGAAGAACAGCTAAACTCAGAAGTGTTGCCTACGCACACACAGCTGACTCTCTCCCTCTCTCTTTTCTCTCTCTATCTCTCCAATCTGTCTCTACCATAGAACATGCGCACACAACTCCAGCCAACTGAGGCAGAGCCTGATACACATTGGACACCAGAGGGGGCTTACTGAAATATAACCCTTTCATGACCACAACCCAGCTGATGGGTTCCGTTTCTAGTAGACAAGACACAGATCACCTATCCATCTGCATATGGAAGGTGTATACAGTGCACGTTTTTGCAACATCACCTTAACCCTTTTGCTATCAGAGTAGCAATGTGAGGTTGCAGTTCACTGTGGATCCTACGGACAGAAACTTTGACATAGTGCTGTCTGCAAAGCAATGCATTGCACACCACTGAAGAGATGTCATCATCCAAGTACTGGAATCAGTAAGATTTGTGGGTTCTGGACCAAAAATGAAATTTTGATGCAAAAGTGCAGATTTTTGGGGGGGTCAGTGAGACTCCATTTAAGTTTTTGAGCAGGCTGATGCTAAAAATCAGTGAGACTGACTACAGATCAGTGGAACTCACAGAAAATCAAGGAAACTGGACATGCATTCTAGACAGTAAAGTAGTTAAAGGGATGCCTGCCAAACATGTTACAGATGACTCTAGCAGTGAAGGGGTTAAGCAGTTGAAAAGCAGCTGAGTAAACAAAGTTGTGAGCCATGATACAATAGTTAACCCTTTCAGTGCTCGAGGGTTGTGCCACCTCTGTGGCCACGGACCTTCGGCACTTCCGCACCACATGAACACTCTTTGCAGTGATCGTGTGATGCTCTTTCTGTTCTAGCCATCAGACCAGGTGTGACAGGAAGGGAGCTGGCTGCACCCCAACCCCTTCATTGGAGCACCGATCACGTACAGCCCCTAAAAGGCGAGCAAGGGACAATGACGTACGGTGTTTGTGACAGTTATTGAAAGGGCTAAGAACACACATTTTAACCAGACCCTTTTTTAGGTTTTTAAGTTTTATTTTGTAGTGAGTGCAGAGTTTAATAGGGAGTCAACTGAGAGTTTTAAGGAGGAGGGAAGCAGAAACTGAGCTAAAGGAGAGGGAGGCTATCCTCACAGCATCATTTTGAATAGTTTGAAGGGTTGCTGTAGTCCAGACAGGAGATAATGAGGGCATACACAAGCATTTTAGTAGCAGAGAAAACGAGTAAAGGTCATATTTTAGCAATGTTACAGACAATGACATGGTAACACTTAACAAAAGCATTTAGGTGCCGGGAGAATGAAATCGAAGAGTCAAATATGAGACCTAAACAATGGGCTTTGGGAACTGGATGGATTGTAGTGTTACTGACTGTGATGGGGAAAAGCACAATGTGGATTCATTTTAGGTGGCATTATGAGAAACTTAGTCCATGATATATTGAGTTTAAGGGATCTACCTGTCATCAAGGATGAGATTGCTATGAAATAGTTGGAGACCCGAGACTGTACTGCAGATGTGAAGTTTGCTGTGGAAAGATACAGTTGTATGCAATATGCATATAGGTGTTACTTAGAGCTAAATTAATTAATGAGGTCACCAAGAGCGAGTATATAAGGAGGGAGAAGAGAGGAGAGATCCGGTTTCTCACAGCTTCGTTCAAACAAATGTAGCCGCAAGTAACATGACCCAATTATGTGCAGAATTCGCACAATGTTGCCGGTTATGATGCAATAACGGTAGTAATACAGCTATATCTGTACACCAATAGATAGGTCAACAGAGTAGTTAGTAACAGATCCACTACAGAAATTATGAGAGAGGTAGGAAGAAAGCCAGATCAGGGCTTTGTCCCAAACATCAAGAGAGGAAAGAGAGTGAAGTGGGTGGTCAACATTATTAAAGGCTGCAGACAGGTGGAGTAGAACAAGAAGGGAGTTATGTCCTTGGCATTTAGCAATGGAAAGGTTGTTTGTTACTTTGGTGAGTGTCATTTCAATTGAATGAGAGCAGTACGAAAACCTGAATGGAGAGTGTCTTGGAGAACGTAGGAGCTGAGGAATGAAAGGAGATGGGAACATACAAGTAATTCCAGAAATCTAGAGTCTAAAACCAGGACAATAATTATATTGCTTATTGGAGTGAAGGGGGGTGAACGACACCAGACGAGAGGGAAGAGTTGAAAATGGTGGCAGATTTTTCATTTTGCTGTCTAAAAATGTAACTCAAGAATTTATCTCTTGAATTATGAATGCGGTACAGTGATAATGCCAATGAATCGCAGGTTTTATGTACTGTAGCATGCAATAGATAATTTAGAAATAAGACAGATTTATGAGTTGATACTGGGCTGAAATCTTTAATGAAACATTAAAACACAAAAGAATATGTGCATTGTGAGTGTGTTTTATGTTGCCTTTGCATATAATGCAAGGTCACATCCCAGTTGCACTCCTCTACAAAGTCTAAACTTTAATAGGGATGTGTGCAATAGTGTTAACAAAATGTGGACTACAGGTGGCAGTGTACCCAATAAACGCACAAAATATAAACAAATTTAGGATGCGCTAACAAAACAAAAATAACAATAGTCTAAATTACAAATGTGATTGTAAAGTTCAATGCTGCGTGAAAGGAGAACTGTTCCCAGTTCAAACGAGGATGTGTCCAGGAAAAAATTCAGTGCACCTTTGTATGTTTCTTAGAATGGCTCTGCATAGAGTATAGCGGAAATACATGTCCCAGAATTCCTAGAGGGAGGGACTGCCCACGTGGGGCCGTTCCCAACCAATGGGATTTGCGCAGCCAGGAGGAACAGATATCCTCCGTGTGCGGAAAGCCTGCAAGTGAGTCTGGACAGAGGAGTAGTGTTGTACCGGGTAGCGATTTAAAAAAAAAACTGGTAACGAGTACCTGGCTAAAATCAATGGATCTACCTGGCTGGGTACCCAGTTACCCGGTTTGACACTTACCTGCAGGGTGGCGGCGACATCTAGGAACAGCAGCAGCGGTCCTGTGGTGGTGGCAGCATCGGAGGTGTCTTCAGCCGGCGTGGGACAGGAGGAATCCCTTACACAGCACCGCAGCAGGTAAGCAGTGTGTGTGTTAGAGCCGCCTGGGAACCACGTGACCGGAGCAGGATATGGAGCGTTCCTATTGGACACCGCCCCAACAGTGAGCCTCCGCTCCCTCCTACCTGCCCCAACAGTGAGCCTCTGCTCCCGCCCGCCGCCCGTCCCAACAGTGAGCCTCTGCTCGCTCCCGCTGCCCGCCCCAACAGTGAGCCTCCGCTCCCGCCTGCCCCACCTCTGCTCCTCTGCTCCCGCCCGCCCCACCTCCGCTCCCGCTCACCCCACCTCCGCTCCTCCGCTCCCACCTGCCCCACCTCCGCTCCTCTGCTCCTGCCTGCCCCACCTCTGCTCCCACCCACCCCACCTCCGCTCCTCCACTCCTGCCCGCCCCACCTCCACTCCTCCGCTCCTGCCCCCTCCGCTCCCGCCTGCCTCACCTCCGCACCTCCGCTCCATCGACGCTCCTCTTTCGCTCCCGCCCGCCCCACCTCCGCTCCTTCTCTGCTCCACTTCAGCTCCACTTCCACTCCTCCGCTCCTCCTCCGCTCCTGCCTGCCCCACCTCTGCTCCCGCCTGCCCCACCTCCACTCCTCCTCCACTCCCGCCTGCCCCACCTCCGCTCCTCCTACGCTCCCGCCCACTCCACCTCTGCTCCTCCTCCACTCTCGCCCCACCTCCACTCCCACCCCACCTCTGCACCTCCGCTCCCACCCCACCTCCGCTCCCACCCCACCTCCGCACCTCCGCTCCCGCCTGCACCTCCTCTGCACCTCTGCTCCCGCCTGCCCGCCCCACCTCTGCTCCCGCCCGCCCGACCTCTGCTCCCACCCGCCCGCCCCCACCTCTGGGCTGCTCCCTGCCTGCAGTAATAGAAATACATGCAAAGTGTGCTATAATGTTTTTAGGCACAAGATGGCGTGATGAGCGCCGAAGCCAGCGCTGATTGAATAAGCATGGCTGGCTATGGGAGGTTGTTTGAAGTATACACTGGCGACACACTTTATTCGAGCTTGGCTAGTCCCACGAATTCGGGTATACCCGGGTGTATTGAGGTTTGTGACTGTTTTCTGCCCGAGTACATTGAGTTATTTTCCAAGCAGGGATTGAAGCATTTTATTCCCGCTGGCTGCAATACTGCACAGTATATATATATAAACTGCATTACAATTCATGAATTTATGCCATCTGGTAGACACGCGAAGCATTGCAGCCTATTAAATCCTAATCATTATCATTTAACAGATCAGCCGCCCATCAGCCAGGCATGAACCCAGGCTGGGAAGGCAAATGCAACGGGGCTTGTCAGAGGTTAGGAGTGGCGCATTCCAGGTATCTGCCAGGTACATACCGGGTATTTGCTCGAATAAAGTGTGTCGGTGCAGTAGGTATCAATTTCCAAGTACTCAACCTCGTAACCGCAAGTCAATTTAATAAGTGGCTTGCGGTTAGATTTGAAGTGGTTTTCCGATAAAATGTATCCGTACCTTGTTAGGTCACGTAACTTGAAAGGCAGAGAGTCAATTGCCGTGGGAAGTCAGTCAATTGACGTGAGAAGTAGCGGAACTTAGCTTCCCACCAGCAAGCCTTTCAATTAAGCGGGCTAACTCTCTAACGGAGATAGCTAGCACCCTGATTTTTGGTGTGCAAGTCCAAATAAACAAACCACTCACACACATATAAAAATTACAGTTGTGACACCCCCATAACATGATGTTTTAAAAAGTGTATAATACTGTAAGTTTTAAAGTGTACAGGCAGTAACAATTTTTTCTGTTAGCCCAGGAAAAATCCTTTGGCATGTAAATATGCCAGGGGTGAATGAGCTGCGGGTATTTTTCTTCCCACACTTCAAAGACACCCTGTTAAGAGGGAGACTTAGTCTAGTGAAGTGTAGGGATAAAAAGCCTCAGAGATCCAAAGTGTGAAACTGGCCAGGATGTTGCTGAGTGCCAGATCCCGGTACTCAGCATGAGCCATTCACACCTTGGAGCCAAACCCCAGACTCAGGGTTGCCAGTTAAGGGGTGTACCCCAGGTATGCTAAGTCACATGGGTGTCAAGCTAACAAATGCGCAGTGCAAAAAGGAAAGCCTTTTTGCCCAGTTTTGCAAACTATGGGCAGATCGAAGATTGGTGGGTTAATTATTCCCACGGAGGGGATTGGGCATGTATGTTATAGATAGGTCTGTGAACCCTATAAAACTGCCCGTCGAGATATCCCCTGTGTGATTCATGACGTAACCTAGCTTTGCACAAGATTCTGTTCGCGTACAGTGGTAGTGGTTCCAGGATGCAAGGGGTTAATAACATTGCAACCAAGGATTTACCCCAAACTCCGGAATTCATTAGCCCTGGTGACTCCCGAACGAATTCTTACGAACTTTTACGAAATTCCTTCATTTGGCGGAGATACAGTATTAGATCGGCAACTTGCGATCTAGCCAAACAGACTTTAAATCAGAAACTGCATTTCTTGCACTTTCTTGCAAAGGACAATTTATTTTGTTTCCCCATCCCAGTAAGTGGTGTATTACCTGTAAGTGTATTCTGAAGCTGTCGTGTGTTTGTCTATCAAGGAAATAAATGACAATTTATTTTGCCTCCTTGTCGTGTTCAATCGAGAATCCCAAAAATATAAAAAGTGTTGAAAAAATTCTGGTCCACCATGACAGGCTTATATTAACTGGTCGCAGAGTTGGGATACTGATTGAACCTATACTATACTGTAGTCTCCTGCGGGACTCTGTAGTATAGTGGGGGACCTCATGGCTTGCGAGCTCCCCAGACCAGTGGCAACTTACACACACTTCTAAAGAGCACAAGATACTTCACTGTCCCTTTACCCATACCCCGATAGCACCATGAGTCTACGCTCAGGAAGGTTCCGATCCTGGCACCGGGCGAAGATCGTGGAGAGATGTGCGGGATATGGCTTACCAACAGATGGGCGGTCAAAGGTACAGCTGGAGGAGGATTTGGAGCGGCATGAGGACCGGATGGTCCCACCAGAGGGGCATGTCCCTGTAGATGCTGTGGCAGCGGACGCTATTCAGCCCAGAGTGCAGGAGGTCCCTCCAACTTCAGGCTGCAAGGAAATGAGGAGAATGCTGGTGACCACCTGGATGTGGGTGGCGTGGCGCCAGGGAGTGCGGAAGGGGTAGCAGCTGCGGCTGCCGGACTTACCGTCCCTGGGCTCACTGCACTTCTTGCTTCATGGGGAGAGGGGATTAGCATTGCGGAGCGGGTACAGCTCCTGACAGCAGCTCTCAGAAAAGCCCACCACTCTCACCTTGTAAATGGGGAACAGGAGCTTCCCCGGGCAGACCACCATAGCTTCAGCAAGTACGTGGATGGCACAGATGACATTGATGTATTCTTCAAGGACTTTGAGATGCAGTGTTCCCGGGTTCCGAATACCAAGGAGGGACTGGGTGGTCAGATTGCGACCACTGTTATCTGGCAAAGCCAAGCGGACTGTGCAGGGTATTCCATGCTTGGAAGCCGATGACTACGGTCATGTTAAGAGTACGCTGCTGACCCAGTATGCCCTGACCAAAGAAGCATACACGGGCAAGTTCCAGACGGGGGGGGGTACTCCCCGGGGAGTCATTTGCCGACTATGCCAGCCGTATGGCCTTACATGGGACTCAGTGGGTGGAAGGGAATGGGGTTACAAAATTCCATACCCTACTGGACTTGTTCTTTCAAGAGCAGCTGCTGCAGCAGCTCCCCTCGGACATGAGGGCATGGGTCTTTGACCACAAACCTCAGACCTATGATGAGGCTGCGAAAATGGCAGATGTGTATGTGGCCAGCAGGGCTGCGATGTATGAACCAGCAGCTCCCAAAGGAACGGCCCTCACGGCCAAGGTAGCTAAAACTACCCCTCAGTGGACACAGAAACCTGCAGCAGCCATCAACGCACCCAAGGCTGCAGAGTTCAAACACGAGATGTTTTGTCTGCAATAAGGTCGGTCATCTCAGGCCAGACTGTCCAGACCGGGTCAACCCCTTGACAAAGTCTTTTTAGATGAAACGCGTAGGGCTACGGTAGTCTTCTCCCTTGGATTTTATTCACTTGCTGGACTATATGCCTTATTGAAGGCAATTGGAACGTTGCAACCGCTATTAGCGGCATTTGTGGCTGATTTCATCCATGGAGAAGCTTCTGTTTTCTCAGAAGTGAAAGCGGAGCGTCATCACGCAGACATTGCGAGATTTCCAGCCGAGGAGGAGATCCAAATTACTGACGTCAGAAGCAGACAGCTTACTTTGGAGTTAATCCTGGGGCCAACAGTTCCTGTAATATAGTTCCAGACAAGGATTTTTATCCTGACATGCAAATTTTACTCTGTGATTTCGTAAGTAGAATTTGTGCTTACGTTGTGTGTCAATAATACATACATACTTCACCATATTTGGCTATCTTCTCATTTATAGATCCCACTCAATTCATGTATATATATATATATTTATTATGATGCCCACACCACATTGCAGTCTCTTTTATCCCAATTTAAGGCCAGAAACACTGTATTTTCTATGCAGGGGTTTATTTATAGGGATTAAATCATATACCAACAGGCCCACCGTCCCTTTAAGAAAAAACTATTAATAAAATAAACTCCTATTTCCTTTAGGGAAAGCTAACTACATCGACGTCCCTGCTTCAGCACAACCTTGTCGTCCTTTCCTTCTTAGGGGAACTCTCCTCTGTACCAGCTTCCGCAGCAGGGGAGCACTTCTATCTCTCCCCATCCTACTTGTATGTGGAAAACAGTCTCTCTCTGTGCATGGCAGCTTTCAGTCTTTTAAAACACTTCCTCATTTCACTGAGGAGCCCAGCCCCTGATTAATCAGATTTCAACTGCTGCTATTTCTCTGAAGAGATTAACTCTGTTTAGACTGGAAATCACATTTACTTCACTGTTCCAGCCCCTAGAGTTCAGTGATGGTATCACAATATATATATATATATATATATATATATATATATATATATATATATATATATTTAAAAAAGGAAAGAGAAAGAAACAGGCGCACACCTAGTGCATTACCACAATAAAAATGTATTGAATGAACATAAAATCTAACAAATGCCCACTCACAAAGGTACAGCAAATATAAGCGTGTATGAGATAGGCTCTCATGTGCCATGCAGCTCAATCACCAGCGTCCGTCCGCAATCAATGGCGTCGTCACGTAGATCAGCTCCGTAAAACCGGAACCGGAAGAGGGGTCCTTCGCCTTCAGTTCTCCACCATATTGGTCCCTCCAGGAAACAGACACCTCCGGTGTACAAGTGCACGAGGTTGCAAGCCGGGAGAGCAGCACACAGGAGCCAAAAGTTCTCAGTCAACCTGCATCAGTGCTCGTGGGCAAATGGCGGCCAGACTCTAGCCACGCCCTACGCGTTTCGTCATCAAATGACGACTTCTTCAGGGGTAGAACTTTTGGCTCCTGTGTGCTGCTCTCCCGGCTTGCAACCTCGTGCACTTGTACACCGGAGGTGTCTGTTTCCTGGAGGGACCAATATGGTGGAGAACTGAAGGCGAAGGACCCCTCTTCCGGTTCCGGTTTTACGGAGCTGATCCACGTGACGACGCCATTGATTGCGGACGGACGCTGGTGATAGGCTCTCATGTGCCATGCAGCTCAATCTCATACACGCTTATATTTGCTGTACCTTTGTGAGTGGGCATTTGTTAGATTTTATGTTCATTCAATACATTTTTATTGTGGTAATGCACTAGGTGTGCGCCTGTTTCTTTCTCTTTCCTTTTTTCTAGATATCACTAGGGACTGGTGATCCCTTTGAAACGGGCTGCAAGAAACCAAAGACATTGCCACTGGAACAGGACTTTATGTATTGAAGGTTTTTTATTTTAATTTTATATTTTTTGACAATTTTTTCAATTTTTTATTTAATAAATATATTTTTAGATTTTTATTTTTTCCTTTAGGGTCATTGTCAGGAGATTGCATTGCTATTTGTATTTTTAAAGTTCTATCATAGTGTATTAGCCCATTCTAGCTGCCCCTTCAAGCCCATCCAATTAGCTACTGTCTCTCCTATTAATATCTATGATTAACTGGGTACTGCTGCGGCCAAGTTTATTCGAGCATTTGTCCGTTCTTGGCCGCAGCAGTAGCCTGGCGCGCGCCCGAGTGTGACGGGCGCGCGCCGAAGCAGCGGAAGAGCGCCCTCCGATCGGGGCGCTCTCCCTACCGCTACCGGGTCCGCCGGGTCCCCCGGAACCCCCTGCCGCCGTCCCGCAGATCACGGGACACCAGGGCTCCCTCGGGGAGCCCTGGACGCGCGTACAGGGGGCGCAGGCTCCCGAAGACGCGTGACCGCGCGTCTATGACGCGCGGCACGCCGAGGGGCAGCCACAAGCAAGCCGGGAAATATCCCGGCTTGCGGTACCGGCCACACTTTAATAAAGTGTGTCGGTAGTGTATCTAGCGGCGCTACTTCATATTGTTTTTTTGCTATATATATATATATATACTGGCTGACTGGGTGGGCGACTTTGGGTTGGTGACTGGGTGGGTGACTTTGGGGCGGTGACTGGGTGGGTGACTTTGGGTCGGTGACTGCGTGGGTGACTTTGGGTCGGTGGGTGGGTGACTTTGGGGCGGTGACTGGGTGGGTGACTTTGGGTCGGTGGGTGGGTGGTTGACTTTGGGTCAGTGGGTGACTTTGGGTCAGTGGGTGGGTAGGTGACTTTGGGTCGGTGGGTGGGTGGGTGACTTTGGGTCGGTGGGTGGGTGACTGAGTGAGTGACTGAGTGAGTGACTGAGTGAGTGAGTGAGTGGGTGACTGAGTGAGTGGGTGACTGAGTGAGTGAGTGAGTGGGTGACTGAGTGAGTGGGTGGGTGGGTGGGGTCAGTGACTGACTTAATGTGTGACTGGTTTTGGGTGACTGACTGAATGGGTGGGTGAGTGGGTGACTGAATGGGTGGGTGAGTGGGTGACTGAATGGGTGGGTGACTGACTGGGTGGGTGACTGTGGGTGAGTAGGTTGACTGAGTGGGTGGGGTGACTGAGTGAGTGGGTGGGTGACTGAGAGAGTGGGTGGGTGACTGAGTGAGTGGGTGACTGAGTGAGTGGGTGACTGAGTGAGTGAGTGGGTGACTGAGTGAGTGGGTGGGTGACTGGGTGACTGAGTGGGTGACGAGTGGGTGACTGAGTGAGTGGGTGGGTGACTGGGTGACTGAGTGGGTGACTGAGTGAGTGACTGAGTGGGTCAGTGAATGGGTGACTGAGTGGGTGACTGAGTGGGTGACTGAGTGGGTTACTGAGTGAGTGACTGAGTGGGTCCATGAGTGGGTGACTGAGTGGGTGACTGAGTGAGTGGGTGACTGAGTGAGTGGGTGACTGAGTGAGTGGGTGAGTGAGTAAGTGGGTGACTGAGTGAGTGACTGAGTGAGTGACTGAGTGGGTGACTGAGTGGGTGACTGAGTGGGTGACTGAGTGGGTGACTGAGTCGGTGACTGAGTGGGTGACTGAGTGAGTGGGTGTCTGACTGAGTGAGTGGGTGACTGACTGAGTGAGTGGGGGACTGAGTGAGTGAGTGGGTGACTGAGTGGGTGGGTGACTGAGTGAGTGGGTGGGTGACTGAGTGAGTGGGTGGGTGACTGAGTGAGTGGGTGGGTGACTGAGTGAGTGACTGAGTGGGTCAGTGAGTGGGTGACTGAGTGGGTGACTGAGTGGGTGACTGAGTGGGTGACTGAGTGGGTGACCTAGTCGGTGACTGAGTGGGTGACTGAGTGGGTGACTGACTGAGTGAGTGGGTGACTGACTGAGTGAGTGGGTGACTGAGTGAGTGGGTGGGTGACTGAGTGAGTGGGTGGGTGACTGAGTGAGTGGGTGACTGACTGAGCAAGTGGGTGACTGAGTGAGTGAGTGGGTGACTGAGTGAGTGGGTGGGTGACTGGGTGACTGAGTGGGTGACGAGTGGGTGACTGAGTGAGTGGGTGGGTGACTGGGTGACTGAGTGGGTGACTGAGTGAGTGACTGAGTGGGTCAGTGAATGGGTGACTGAGTGGGTGACTGAGTGGGTGACTTAGTGGGTGACTGAGTGGGTGACTGAGTGAGTGGGTGACTGAGTGAGTGGGTGACTGGGTGAAAGTGGGTGGGTGAGTGAGTGACTGGGTGGATGTGTGGGTGACTGGGTGGATGTGTGGGTGACTGGGTGGGTGTATGGGTGACTGGGTGGGTGTGTGGTTGACTTTGACTGGGTGACAGTGGGTGGGTGGGCGACGGTGGGTGACTGGGTGACAGTGGGTGGGTGGGAGACGGTGGGTAACTGGGTGACAGTGCGTGGGTGGGAGACGGTGGGTGACTTACCTTGATCGGGTGGTGGTTCCTGGCGGCAGACGGTTCCCATCCTGGCACTGATATCCACGTAGCATCTGACTGGGGCAGGAGGTGGGTTCGGGAAGTTGGCGGGGGGGCAAGAGTGTCAGGAGACCCACGCCGCGCTTCCCCTCCATCCGGGAGCCGGTGAGGATGAGTGCTGGAGGCCTGCACCGCGCTTCCCCTCCGTTCCTCGTTGGGAGCAAGGGCGGAGGAGCCTGGAGTTTGCTGCTGAGCAGGAGGGCCGCGCTGCGCTTCCCCTCCGTCCGGGAGCTGGTGCACGTGAGGGTGAGTGCAGGAGGGCCACGCTTCCCCTCGTCCGGGAGCCGGTGCAGGGCGGCGCACGTGAGAGTGATGGTGCGGCTGGGGATGTTGCGGAGCGTCCGGGTTCGGGTGAGGTGGGAGGGGGGAGAGAGTGAGGGGCACCGGGAGAGGGGGGTGTGTGGAAGGTGAGCTGCGGTCTGGCTGACGGGGGAGAGTGAGGCCAAGCAAAGTCAAACCTCAACACTGTGTGTGTGTGTGTGTGTGTGTGTGTGTGTGTGTGTGTGTGTGTGTGTGTGTGTGTGTGTGTGTGTGTGTGTGTGTGTGTGGTGTTGGTCAGAGGTGCACGTGGTCACGGTGTGAGGAGAGTGTGCATGTGTGTCTCTCCTCCCTGCCTGGCTCCTCCCTGCCTGGCCCGCAGGCCAATGTGCTGTCCAGCAGACATTCACACACAAACATTATTTGAGACTTATATATCCAGGTTACCTGGTGGCTGTATTCTGCCCCTGTACTTGAAGTAAGCCCTGGTACAATCAGGTTGCCAATAATTGATATGGGGGTTCCCCCTCCGAGGAGCTGCACTTGAGTGACTGCAGGAGGCGGTGACAGGAGGCAGGAGGCCTGGGCATGACCAATCATGAGACAGACCTGGTGCTCTCCTCCTGGCTGTACTTAAGGGCAGTGCTGTCCCAAATTTGGGAGTGCCTCTACCTACTTGAGAAGGGCAGGTCACACAGCGAAGAGCCTGTTTATTGGGCCTACTCTGGGCCTCTTCCCACTGGGGGAGAGTGAGTTTGTACTATACCTCTGACCCTGATAGAGGGGCCGGGAAGATCTGGGACTGCTGCGGGTGCCCTTGGCCTGTAGTGAAGGTCCAGGGACCATCCTTCAGTGAGTAGCTGACAGTTGCTGTATTGGGCAGAAACCTGCCATGTACTGCGCAGCACAGAGAGAGACAATAAACCGTTCCTGTTATTATACCTCCGGCCTGGTGTGTGATCTTACTGGGGGGAAAGGTAATCGGTGCTATCGTTGGATATCATCTGTAGTTCCCTGGAGTTCCCTGGAGTCTACGGCAGATGCAGGTGCTGCACTGCTAAAGATATCTGGGTAATGTATCCTCTGTAACCTAATCCTGTGTCCCCACTACCATCAGCGGATGATTCAGCACTCCTGTTTACCAGCAGGTATCATGCACCACATACGTAGTAATGGCTAAATCTTCCACCTGGTGAGGGAAACACAGTTACATTTACATATATCTTAATATCAAACAAAGGTTTGAATTTAAAAAAAATTATTGGTTTCTTTCTTTGCAAAACAAAAAGACAACGTGAATCATGTTTAGAAGCAAAACACCAGTGAATGTGACCACCCTTATTGTAATGCCAGTATACATTGCTCAGCAGTACTTGGACTTTAAATAAAAACAAAATAAGGTTTGAAGACTAGGCCAGGTTTAAGACATGAAACAAACCTTAACACAAGACATCCAAGATACTCTTGTCAAACTATGAGAACAAATGCCACTACTATTAATCTGTTAACTCAATGCCTTTACTTAAAATAATAATCTAAAAAGTTAAATTGCTATAGGTAAACTATAAAACATTAGTTATAGCATGTCTTGAAAAGCTTGAGTAAGGTCTGGACACTACTTTCCTATGCTTTATGGTGTTCTTCTTGGCGCTGTAAGTTAGACTGTAAACTAGATATACAGTACACATCTAATCTCATTTAACACATTTAGCTATACAATCTTTATCTGTACCTCTCATCCTGTCAAGTAGTCAACATATAACAAAGTACAAATTCACTGCAGACTGTCACACATTTTAACTAGGCATAATACTAAGAATAAATAAAATATATCTGTGCTGTTAGAGGTGTACAACATTCAGAGAATTATAGAGATACATTAGACTTCATGCCTGTATTTAGGTGTAAACATGTGCATACAGTACCTGCATCATAAAACGCCATTTAACACATTTTATAATTTGCTATTTTATATATGTTGCAGAAAATTGAGCAGCATGAAGTATTCTGTGGGTTTGAGGAGTTCCATCATACTGTACTGTAGATGGATCTTTACAGACATATTATCCTCACAGATTGTCTCTGATTCTCACTGATTTGGAGTATACTGTAAATCCTCTCAGACTTCAATAGAGTCTCACTGATACTGTAAGTCAGCACTTTTCAATTAAAATACAATTTCTTGGTCCAAAACCCGCAGATTCTCATTGGATCAAATGTCAATGCAATAAATAAATAACACCATTTGCACAAAGTGATATGTGTCCTTGGAGGTTGAGAACTCTGATTCACTGAAGTCTGCACAGTAACTTTTAGAATGTGTTTTATGTAACATATCTAGGTTTTCCCAGTGGTAACTACGCAGAAAGTCCTCTAGCATAACTTCTCTAGGTTTTTATTTGTCCACAATCCTTTATCCCTGATAAATGCATATTTTTTAGTACAAGCATTTACACATCAACCACCTCACTCTTCACCACCTGACCCACCAACACAGTACCAGCAGGGAAAAAAATCTTGGCAGTGCCTCCACCCAGAATGGTGTTAATAAGGAATCCCTCTTACATTATATATATATAATTATATATATATATAAAACGTCAGCACTATATATATATATATATATATATATATATATATATACATATATACATATATACATACACACACAAATCATGAATATCTGGCACTCCTGTAGTGATATAATGACCTGGTGCTTATGTCATAAAAAATAATAAAGCATACACTACCAGCAAAGGTAAGGAGACAACAGCACTCAGAAGGTATAAGCAGCTATAAACTGTATTACAGAAACTTGCACATATATCCAACTTCCGCCCTGAGGAAGGTCCCGTTCAGCGGACCGAAACGTTGGATATATGTGCAAGTTTCTTTAATACAGTTTATAGCTGCTTATACCTTTTGAGTGCTGTTGTCTCCTTACCTTTGCTGGTAATGTTCGTTCGTTCGTGTTCTCTCTCTCTCTCTCATATATATATATATGTGTAACGGTTTTTCTGGTCCGGCCTGACCCACCCAATCTCACATTGGCCCCTGTGGTCTAACCGGTCCCCATTACAGTGTGGTAGTGTCTGGTGGTGCACCTGTTGGCTACAGGACTCCTCAGTCTCCCGCATGATGGTGTGTGGGGAGGACCCGTCCAGACAGGCAGCTGAGGTAGTGTGCTGAGTCCTACCTAGTTCCAGTGCAGCGCCTCCACCTCATCAGGGTCCCTTCGGTCACTTGGGGATGGTCCTGACGAGGAACTCCTCTGTGGTGCTCCTCTCTGTACATTCACTCCACACATGTACACGAGAGGGTTTTGGATTGAGAACATCTTTATTGCCTGAGTGGGCTAGCTGCCCCTCGCAGTAGATTTTCTAGCCACTCATATTCAGTCAGTGCTTCCCTTTGAAAGGTGTAGTTCTCCTTAAATAGGGATTCCCTATTCCCGCAGGGATCTCTGCCCTGTGCCAGGTCCCTGGACACAGTCTCCTCTTCAGTTACTATAACATAACCATCTGCTAGAACTTGCACTCAGATAGAACACAGATCTCGACTCAGAACTAACTTTTAGACACAGTGCTGTGCCTTATGTATACTCTGGAAGCTGACACACCTCTGACATCACTAACCATGGAGTCAGAGCATGTGACCACTCCCATCCATACACAGGGCACCCCACCAGGGTGTGAGGGCAAACCTCCATAATTACTGCTGGCATGCCCACAACTTACCAGGCCTTACTGTCAGCAGGAGAGATGACTGTAGCCATTTTACATGACCGCTACATATGTAACGGGTGTTCGTGTCTGGTCTGACCCCCCCAATCTCACATTGGCCCCGGTGGTCTATCCAGCCCCGTTACATGTCTGTGTATGATGGTGCACCTGTAGGCAACAGGACTCCTGAGTCTCCCGCTTGATGGTATTGGGGGATGTCAAGCAAGACAGGTATCTGAGGTAGTGGGTGACGAGTCCTACTTACATCATGTGCAGCGCCTCCACCTCATCGGGATCTATGCATATGCAGGTAGATGGTCCTGATGAGGAACTCCTTCGTGGTGGTGAGGGCCCCAGGAGAGTAATTGCAAACTCACACCAGGGGATTCTCTTTGCACAAGTCATCTTTATTGTACCAGAGGTGGGCGAGCTGCCCTTTGCAGTAAATCGTCTCAGCCACACATTCTCCGTGATTCCTTTCAAAAGGTACGCCCTCCCAATGGAGTGGGATTCCCTCTCCCCGTAGGGAGATCACCCTTGTGCCAGGTCCCTGGACACAGTTGGCCTTAGCTAACTTAAAGATTAGTTGGTACCCCTAGTTATGACACTAGGGGGCACCTTCCACTTGTGACTTCAACCTTCCACTTCTACGCACGCACGCACGCACTAACTTTAGGCAGTGTAGTGCCTTATATACCTCAGGAGGCAGGCACATCTCTGAGGTCACTAACAATGGACTCAGAACATGTAGCCACTCCCATCCATACATAGGGCACCTCACCAGGGTGTGAGGACAAACCTCCATAATTACTGCTGGCACTTCTGTAACTTACCAGGTCTTGCTGCCAGCAGGAGAGATGACAGTAGGCATTGTTAGGCATGACTACATACTACCCCTGGTGAATTCCCACCAGCCAGGCTGGGACGTAAATTTGGTGTACCTTTCTGCCAGGAACCACTGCGAAAAGGAACACATAATTCAAAAGTTATAACAATGCTTTCTTGATTAACACATATTATAACACAACGCTCACTGACCTGCAGGGGCGCTCCACTATTTATTTTCCCAAACCTCAACTGCTTTCTCCCTAATAATAGTGTTGAGGATCTGGCTTTTTCACTTCTCTACCCGCCATGTCAGTCTGTACTCCCTAGGCAGGCCACGTTCCCCTCTGTTCTCCACTTTATGCATATAAACGCTGCACCCAATATTCCAGACGTGCATCAATTGGGATATTCGTTCTTCTGCTTGGGGTCCCGTAATAGCACCTCCCTTGGACACCATGTAATACTCAATATCCTCCCTTAGCCACTCATCCCGGCGGGCCTCTATCTCCTGCATGAGGGGTTCGGGAACATATAGATACTCTAGCCCATGGGTTCTTTTATATTTTCCCACAATGGCCCGTTCTGCTCGGCAGGCCCTAGTCAGTTTAGCACTGCCCGCTCTTCCCGGCAACACCCATGACAGGGGTTCATCTGGATCCACCGGATCATCCAACCCCTCTGGCCCCCGGGGTTCTATCAACCCACGCCCAATCTTAAACCATCTTTCCTGGGTTTCCCTTAGATGATTCTCCTCCGTGAACTCCCCTCTAGCCCACCAATGATCTATCACCCCCTCTCGATCTAGGATGAACCGGGTTCTATCCAGCCAGGGTACATAGCCTTCAAATAAGGGAGCCCACCATCGGGTTTCCCTGACCTCCTCTAAGGACACCTCCTCCAGCTCTTCCTCCTCTGGGCCACCCCCGGAAGATATGCCCGATGTACACTCGGACGGTACTTGCTTGTCCGAACCCCTTTTCTGGCTCCCAAAAGTAACACTCACATTACTGGGACAGTCACTGGACACCGACACCTGTAGTGTAATCCTCCCTCCTCCCACTGACCCATCATCAGAGGTCCCATAGTCCAGGCTCCCAGTCCGTTCATCAGAAGCGATCCGTGAATCCCCTGACATCCCTAAACTAGAAGATGACCCAAAATGGGAAATGAATGGGGCTGAAACTTTAACTAGGGCCTTGGGTCTAGCTAGGCCTGGGGTTTGGGGATAGGGCCGCACAGTCGGTATACGCGGGGCTAGGACCCGCTCCTCTTCGCTACCTGGTCCGGTTCCGCCGCAGGGACTCTCCATCTCTCCGGTCTCCCGACTCCTCGATCGCTGCCTTGATCGCCCGCTCCTCTCGGACCGATCGATCGCTGGGCAATATCATCTCCTTCGCCACTCCACCGAACGTGATGTCTGGATGCGCACGTGTACCGCCGCCATCTTGGGTTGGATCCCCAAGCGGGACCTCTTCCTCCAATACGATATCCAGATCCGGCCACGCCTTTTTCCGCCGGGGCACCGCCGGGGCCTGGCTCTTTCCTTCTTCCGCCACCACCATCTTGGAAGCCTGGAATGAGCATGAACTCTGTTTACCACTCCGGGGCGTTGGAGTGCTTCTGCCGCCATCAGATCCGCTGGTCACCACGGCCGTGGGACTCCGCCGTGGAATGGGCGACACTCTGCTTCGTTCTTCACCGACACCGGTAAGTGGCACTCTTAGTTGCACTGCTGCTATGGTACGCCGGAGGTTGGGTAGTAACGGCAATAATGCTAAGGGACTCCTCATCCGAAGACTCCAATTTGGCATTTGGCCGGGGCATTCCGCCTGGTGATTTGCGGCGCGGGCCCCTCTTATCACCGCGTCGGTGACCGGTTTTCTCGATCGGCTCCGTTTTGATTACTGGAGCGGGTCCCTGTTCACTGGGACTCGTAGCCTCCCTCCATAGCGCACCAGGAAGCTCCGCAGCCAGCATTGCTGCATCTTCCACAGTCTCTATTGCTTGCATCGGCATAAAAGTAGGAATGGGCCACAGATATTGGAGTCCACATTGGGCGCATCGAGCGGTTGAGCTCACCGCTCCGCCTGGCAGTCGACACTGCAAGCATGGGCATGCTACTGTCTCTACGCCCTCTACTCGGAGAATCAGGAAGCCTCCTGGAGCCGAGTAGGGATACGTTGTTATCAAGGGCCCTTGTTCTGGTTTGCAAGCCATAGCCACCAATGGGGGTGCTCGCACTAGTGGTCTGTATGGCTTGCTGGTTCCTTGCAACTGAAGGGCATGGGCTGGGTCACCAACCCTTCCTCCAGCTTTCTCCATCCGCATCCGACAAGTCAGGACCACCACTCCCCCTGGTTGAAACTTGGGGGATGTCCCATTGACTTGTAGGCTGGCCCAGCATAGGGGCGGAACTAGTCACAGTCCATGTGGGCGCGGCTCCAGCTTTCGCGCCATACCCCCCAACAGGGCGGGGTCTCTCCGTTGGCGCCACTCCTGGCCAACTTTCTGCAGATTGAGCTTTTGCAATATTCTCTGCAACTGGCCCACGCGGTGGTTTCCCAGGTCCGAGGGACCCAACATTTGGATTGCACTGTCACTCGGATTCATTTTTGAGGTAGCGTTCAATTGTTTGTATTTTGTATGACAAATAAGTCCATTTCGTGCCTCCCATTTCACCACATACTGTCCCCTTCACTGTCCTCAGGGTCAGTTCTCCAAGGTTCAAAGCAGGCCATACACGGTACCACTATTGTTTTCACGCCATTCCACAACAGGCTCACTAAAGTCTCCTCTCTAGCTTGCTCCTCTTCCTCATACATCATCTCATATTCATTCTCTCCTACGGCCTCCGTTAACCATACTTGAGCTTCCACACTGCTCCGATTCTCCATTCCTTTGTTCACTATTAAAATACTGTTTCTTTAATTATTGTACATGGAGCTCCACTATGCGGGGCAGCTGCCACACCGATACAATAAATATGCCTTGTGCACCACCTTGTGTACCTAATGTAGATCTGACTCGTGTTTGCACTACCTCAGGCTACGCTCACTCTTTCTGTGTCTGCTGTATCTCCTTCCTCCAGTCTGTGCTCCCTGTGTCGAGTGTCTGGAATGGGCTAGAGTACTCTGGCTCGTCCATGCAATACTTTGGCGTCTACCTCCTGTTGGTTAGTCTAGCGCAGACCCTCTCCAGGATTCCTGCTCTAAGTTACCAGTTTATCCCTTTAGGCGTCTTACCACTAGTACTACCTCAAGGGACTTGAACAGCTATAACCCTGCTCCAGACCTAAGAATCCCAGGGCGTCTGTGCGTTCCGCGTCTCTGTGGCCTCCCTGGACTACCCCTGGCTCCTTCCTACGCAGCACAAAGTGGCAGCAGACACTCTTCCTATGTCCTAGTGTGCCTAGCAAAAGCCTGTCCTGTTAACAGGTATCTCAGCAGCGCCTCCAACTGTACCGGATGTTCGTGTCTGGTCTGACCCCCCCAATCTCACATTGGCCCCGGTGGTCTATCCAGCCCCGTTACATGTCTGTGTATGATGGTGCACCTGTAGGCAACAGGACTCCTGAGTCTCCGCTTGATGGTATTGGGGGATGTCAAGCAAGACAGGTATCTGAGGTAGTGGGTGACGAGTCCTACTTACATCATGTGCAGCGCCTCCACCTCATCGGGATCTATGCATATGCAGGTAGATGGTCCTGATGAGGAACTCCTTCGTGGTGGTGAGGGCCCCAGGAGAGTAATTGCAAACTCACACCAGGGGATTCTCTTTGCACAAGTCATCTTTATTGTACCAGAGGTGGGCGAGCTGCCCTTTGCAGTAAATCGTCTCAGCCGCACATTCTCCGTGATTCCCTTCAAAAGGTACGCCCTCCCAATGGAGTGGGATTCCCTCTCCCCGTAGGGAGATCACCCTTGTACCAGGTCCCTGGACACAGTTGGCCTTAGCTAATTTAAAGATTAGTTGGTACCCCTAGTTACGACACTAGGGGACACCTTCCACTTGTGACTTCAACCTTCCACTTCTACACACGCACGCACGCACGCACTAACTTTAGGCAGTGTAGTGCCTTATATACCTCAGTAGGCAGGCACATCTCTGAGGTCACTAACAATGGACTCAGAACATGTAGCCACTCCCATCCATACATAGGGCACCTCACCAGGGTGTGAGGACAAACCTCCATAATTACTGCTGGCACTCCTGTAACTTACCAGGTCCTGCTGCCAGCAGGAGAGATGACAGTAGGCATATATATATACCATATGCAGTATGTGGAGTTTGAGCTAGCTGGGAATGTGTGTTAATAAATATAAATATATATATAGCATATATATAGCAAATAAATAGATCACTTGTGAGCACAATCACATGTCTTAGACATGTGAATGTGCTCACAAGTGATCTTTTTATTTGCTATATGCAATACGGTGGAGGTTTCTTGTTGCCTTTTTCACCCACCATAACTTAAAACGTGTATATGTGTGTGTGTATGTATATATATATATATATATATATATATATATATATATATATATATATATATATATATATATACTGTGTATATATACTGTGTGTATATATATATATATATATATATATATATATATATATATATATATTGTGACAAACGCCCCTCTTTTGTAGCTCTGACGTCTGTCTGGGTTCTTCCCGACACAGTCTTCTAGGGTTATTTATACAGCATTAGTAGCCTTTCTGTGTTCTACGGGAAACAGGGCTATATATATATATATATATATATATATATATATATATATATATATATATATATATATATATATTGTGACATAGTCCAAAGATGTTAGGCAGCTTTCTGCCCCGTTTTAGGTCAGAAAGTGCTGAAATAGTTAAAAAATGATCCATTCCACAGCTTCACATTAACTCAGGCGGCTGGATGGAAAATCCAGACCACAGATTACAATGGGTCTAGTTCTCCCTCACCTGCTCTCCTAATCACTAGCACAGGTATTTAGAACAGAGAGGTTTGCATTTCACAATCTCTCCTTAGAGCCTGGAGGCTGGGGGTATCGCTGCTCCCCGGTATCCAGTTTCGGGGTGGACCGCCCCTCCAAGTATCACAGTACCAGAGGATTTGCCTGGACACTTGGGACCGAGTTCCGACCACGAACAGATAAGACAAAACAAATGTTTATTGCTGTTGCTAAAAGACTGTGCTGTATCTAGTGACCCTAAATGAGAGGGCATTGTTTTAAGCTTGGGAACCAGGTTAGTTGGCCAGCAGTAGTTAGAGGCTGATTCTGATGTGTAGTTAAATCCCTGAAAGGGATAGGATTTCTTTATATGATTTGGTTTTTATTTCTTAAAAGTGACACTGTGTGAAATGCTATAACACTGATATGAGTAAACCGCTGAATGAAAATATCTGAGTGCCTCTAACCTACACATGTTAAAGCCGCAGTCCCTTACTGGGATGAAAATAAAGCAGGCAGAAGCCTGAGTTAAGCAATATAATATTTTGCATGATCCTGTTTGTTGTATAATTAACCCTAGAAGACTGTGTCGGGAAGAACCCAGACAGACGTCAGAGCTACAAAAGAGGGGCGTTTGTCACAATATCTATATATATATATATATTGTGACAGAAACCAGGGGATGGTAATAAATTCCGTATATAGGGCTCCCAGGATACTAGACAGTTTCTATCCTGTTTGGCCTGGGAGTGCAGCCTTATAATACATACACTCCATCCCACAGTTTGGCAAGCGCTGGAACTGAGGGATGAGAGATCCAGACCAGAGTTTGTCTGCTGCCTGATTTCTGTCACCTGTCATGCTAATTAGGAATCAGGTATGAAAGACTGATTTCCTGTTTGCTCTGGTCTCCCCACAAGAGCCAGGAGGCTGGAAGGCTGCTGAACTACAGAGGGGAGAAGCCTCTTCCCCAAACAGGTTCAATCTTTCTGTTCATTTGTGTAAGACTGCAAAAGTACCGTGTTTTGATGTTGGAAGTGGAAAAGCCACTTCCAACCCTGAGTCAGGGATATCTAAGTTAAGTTATCGCTCAGGTGAGCAGCTTTTGTTTTGATCTGTTTTCTGTTGTATGCACTGTGGCAGTCTCAGTGCCTGGGACTGAATAAACCAGGCATAGCCTGTTTAAAGGAACAGTACGTGACGCCTCATCATTTAACCTACCCTAAAAGACCGTGTTCTAAACAGTCCCGGACAAACGACGGAGCCCCGGAGTAAGCCGTTTGTCACATATGGTGGAGAATGCGGGCAGAGCACTAGGGGGTCTGCGGGTTAAAGAACTTTGAAAAAAAAAAAAAAAAAGTTTTTTCATCCTCTGCAAACAAGATGGAAGACGTGGTGGGTGCGCTGGTACGCAATGTCGCTGCCCAGAAAGACGCGAATGAAACCCAGCAACAGCTGTTAATAGCCCAGCAAGAAACTAATGCAAACCAGCAGCAGACGAATGCAGCCCATCAACAGCTGCTAATAGCCCAGCAAGAGATTAATGCCAACCAGCAACAGGCGAATGCAAACCAGCAACAGACGAATGAAGCCCTGCAAAACGCGAATGCAAACCAGCAAGAGACAAACCGCTTGCTGAGAGAGGAGCAACAGCGGTTCGCTCAGGGCTTACAGCAGGAACTCGAGATCCTGAGGGGGACTATCAGTAACCTTCCACTGGCAGCGGCAGCCCCAGTACCGAAAATGACCAGGGCAAGCCACTACCTTCAGAAGATGGGACCCTCGGATGATGTGGAAGCCTATCTTCTCACGTTTGAACGCACGGCACAGAGAGAGGGATGGCCAGAAGCTGAGTGGGCTGGTCTAATCGCACCCTTCCTAAGCGGCGAACCCCAGAAGGCTTACTTTGATCTAGAGCCAGCCGAAGCTAACGTCTATGCAAAATTGAAGTTCGAGATCCTCGCCCGCCTCGGCGTAACCACGGCTGTTCGCGCCCAAAGGTTTCACGCATGGTCCTTCACGATGGATAAAGCCACCCGAAGCCAGATGTATGACCTCATCCACCTCGCCCGGAAGTGGCTACAACCCGAGATCAACTCAGCCAGCCACATCGTGGAACAGTTGGTCATGGACCAGTTCTTGAGGAAACTTCCCTCTGCCTTACGCCGTTGGGTCAGTCGGAGTGACCCCCACAATGCGGATGAGCTTGTGGCCCTCGTAGAAAGGTACAATGCAGCAGAAGAGCACCCGCAACCCACAGTCGTGGAGCAACCCCACTACCCGAGGTTCCAGGACTCTTCCAGAGACGGTAAAAGGGTACCGGGGTTAAGGGGCGCTGAAGAGCGGCGACCACCTTCACGCAGCACCAGCATCAGTGGTTCGCACACTAAGGGCAATAGCCAACATGGGGAGCCGGGAAAAGGCTCTAAGTGGGACACAGACTATGTACCTAAATGTGTAAATTGTCATGAGAGGGGCCACACAGCAAAAATCTGCCCACTAAATGATGAGCCCATGCAATGCAACAGCGTGGAACCTTATTCGCTGTTGTCCCAATGTATGGGCCCTAGCCCAGAGGACCCCTTGAATAACCATCTGTGGGCATTTGTAAAGGTTAATGGTAAGAGGGTTCGGGCACTTCTTGACTCTGGGAGCATGGTCACACTAGTGTCCGAATACCTCTTGCCCATTAAGAAGAAACAGGGAAACAGTTCACAAAGAGTGGCAATTTGTTGTATACATGGGGATAATCATGAATATTCCACTGTTGATGTTTTTTTTGAAACAGAGTTTGGTTCTTTAGATTTCAAGGTGGGTATTGTACCCAAACTGGCCCATGATGTGTTAATAGGGACCGACTTTCCCCATTTTCTAAAAATGTGGTCCCCCGCTCAGAATAGCGCCCAGAGGTCAATAGCGGACCGTAATGAAGTATTAGAAGAAACAAATCCTTTCCCTTTTTCAGAAATGGAGGTTGACGAGGGCCCAAATAAGAAGGGGGAAAAGGAGGAGTGCTGTAAAATTCCCTTCCCCATCACTACTTTGGTAGGGAATACCCCAAATCAAGATGTTGAGCAGACACTTACCACCCCAGAACCGGATAAGACCCTCGCTGACATAGAGGTCAGTCCTGGGAGTTTTAAGAAGGCCCAGTGGGAGGACCCCACATTAGCGGTAGCAAGGGGAAATATACGGGACCAGAATAGTACTCCTGGCCAACCAGATAGGTCACTTGCTTACCCCTACTTCGAGGTAGAGAACGACCTAGTATATCGGGTTGATAAAAGGAAATCAGTTACAACTAAACAATTGTTGGTACCACGGACATTCCGTAACGTAGTATTACACCTCGCACATAGTCATCCATTGGGGGGACACCTAGGGGTGGAAAAGACAAAAGAAAAGGTTCTCCGAAGCTTCTATTGGCCTGGGGTTCTGGCAGAAATTACGAATTATTGTTCCTCATGCCCAGAATGTCAGATCACCGCCCCGTTCAAGGCGTACCGCAGCCCATTGGTACCCCTTCCCATAATAGAGGTACCATTTGACCGGATTGCTATGGATCTAGTAGGACCCCTAATAAAGTCTGCTAGGGGACATCAGCATATATTGGTAATATTAGATTATGCCACCCGATATCCGGAGGCAGTTCCCCTACGTAGCACCTCAGCTAAAAACATAGCAAAAGAGTTAGTAGTTCTGTTTTCCCGGGTCGGGATTCCTAAAGAGATTCTATCTGACCAGGGAACACCATTTATGTCCCAAGTAACGAAAGAGCTATGTAAACTCCTAAAAATCAAGCATCTCAGAACCTCAGTCTATCATCCACAAACAGATGGTTTAGTGGAAAGGTTCAATAAAACCTTAAAGAGCATGTTACGGCGGGCGGTTGATAAAGATGGGAAAAACTGGGATTGTTTGTTACCGTACCTGTTATTTGCCATTAGGGAAGTTCCCCAATCATCCACTGGCTTCTCCCCGTTTGAACTATTGTATGGCCGACACCCAAGGGGCTTACTGGATATAGCCAAAGAGACTTGGGAACACGAGGTTTCCCCTTACAGAAGTGTAATAGAGCATGTTGCCCAGATGCAGGACCGCATTGCTGCAGTCCTACCCATAGTGAGGGAACACATGGAGAAAGCTCAAGAAGCACAGAGGAATACATATAATAAGGGTGCTAGGGTCAGAATTTTTTCTCCAGGTGATAGGGTACTAGTTCTGGTTCCCACCGTGGAGAGTAAATTCCTTGCTAAATGGCATGGGCCATATGAGGTCTTGGAAAGAGTGGGAGAAGTAAATTATAAGGTAAGACAGCCAGGTAGGAGGAAACCTGAGCAAATTTACCATATAAACCTACTCAAGCCCTGGAAAGATAGAGAAGTCTTGTTAACCCTAGTACCCCCAGGTCCGTCAGAGAATCAAGAAACTGACCCAGAGGTTAGCATAGCTGAAACCCTGTCTGTTCATCAGAAACGAGAGGTTCAGAATTTAGTGAGAAGAAACAAAGAAATCTTCTCTATACGGCCAGGTAGAACTAGCGTAATTGAACATGACCTAGTCTCTGAACCGGGGGTCCGAGTTAACCTTAAACCGTACCGAATCCCAGAGGCCAAAAGAAAGGCTATAAGTTTAGAGGTTAAAAAAATGCTAAAACTAGGTGTAATTGAGGAATCCCAAAGTGGGTGGAACAGCCCTATAGTCTTAGTCCCAAAGCCAGATGGTACAACAAGGTTTTGTAATGACTACCGGAAACTAAACGCGGTGTCAAAATTTGATACTTATCCTATGCCCAGGGTAGATGAACTTGTAGAGAGACTGGGCAAAGCCCGATATCTCACAACCCTAGACCTAACAAAAGGGTACTGGCAGGTTCCCCTCACAGAAAGGGCAAAAGAAAAGACAGCCTTCTCAACCCCAGACGGCCTCTTTCAGTATAAGGTGTTGCCTTTTGGCTTACATGGAGCTCCCGCCACATTCCAAAGAATGATGGATAAAATTTTAAAACCACATGCTCGGTATGCTGCCGCCTACCTGGATGATGTGGTAATCCATAGTGAAGATTGGCAATCCCACCTTCCAAAGGTCCAAGCTGTGCTTGACGCAGTCCGGTCTGCTGGACTAACTGCTAACCCCGCTAAATGCACTATTGGTCTGGAGGAGGCCAAGTATCTGGGATATTCTATTGGCAGAGGTTTACTCAAACCCCAAACACTCAAAGTGGAGGCGATACAAAATTGGCCAAGGCCAGTTACAAAAAAAACAAGTAAGGACATTTTTGGGGTTAATTGGGTACTATAGAAGGTTTATTCCCAATTTTGCAACTAAGGCAACCCCACTAACTGACCTCACAAAAGCAAGAGGACCGCTAATGGTAAAGTGGTCCCCCGAAACCGAACAGGCCTTTAGAAGCCTGAAAGAAGCTCTCTGTGCCCAACCAGTGTTGGTCACACCCGACTTCTCGAAAGAGTTCGTAGTCCAAACCGACGCATCTGAGGTAGGGCTGGGGGCGGTACTCTCCCAGGAGTCTCAAGGTGAGGAGCACCCCATCCTTTATTTAAGTAGGAAACTAAATCCCCAGGAGAAAAATTACTCCATAGTAGAGAAAGAGTGTCTCGCAATAAAGTGGGCTGTAGAGACGCTCAAATACTACCTGTTGGGGAGAAAATTCCGGTTGGTCACAGATCATGCACCCCTTACCTGGATGTGTCAAAACAGGGAAAAGAATGCTAGAGTGACCAGGTGGTTCCTAAGCCTACAACCCTTTAAATTTTCTGTGGAACACAGGTCAGGGCACAAACATGGCAATGCTGACGGGTTGTCAAGGATGCACTCCCTAATATCCATGGTCGCTCATCCCTCGAGGTCTGAGCTGGGGGGGAGGATATGTGACAGAAACCAGGGGATGGTAATAAATTCCGTATATAGGGCTCCCAGGATACTAGACAGTTTCTATCCTGTTTGGCCTGGGAGTGCAGCCTTATAATACATACACTCCATCCCACAGTTTGGCAAGCGCTGGAACTGAGGGATGAGAGATCCAGACCAGAGTTTGTCTGCTGCCTGATTTCTGTCACCTGTCATGCTAATTAGGAATCAGGTATGAAAGACTGATTTCCTGTTTGCTCTGGTCTCCCCACAAGAGCCAGGAGGCTGGAAGGCTGCTGAACTACAGAGGGGAGAAGCCTCTTCCCCAAACAGGTTCAATCTTTCTGTTCATTTGTGTAAGACTGCAAAAGTACCGTGTTTTGATGTTGGAAGTGGAAAAGCCACTTCCAACCCTGAGTCAGGGATATCTAAGTTAAGTTATCGCTCAGGTGAGCAGCTTTTGTTTTGATCTGTTTTCTGTTGTATGCACTGTGGCAGTCTCAGTGCCTGGGACTGAATAAACCAGGCATAGCCTGTTTAAAGGAACAGTACGTGACGCCTCATCATTTAACCTACCCTAAAAGACCGTGTTCTAAACAGTCCCGGACAAACGACGGAGCCCCGGAGTAATCCGTTTGTCACAATATATATATATATATATATATATATATATATATACACAAACAAAAAAGACTGCGCCTATAGGTATCTATCTCAACTACAGTGGTAAGATATATTCTGTTGATTTGAAACCCTATATATGGGTGTGACGGTTCAGGGGATTCCTGCTTCTCAATGTGTCCCCGTCACCCCTGTTCTCCCTGCCTCTGATCTTCCTCCTCTGCCTCCTCGTTCATCTCTCCCTTCCTCCTCCCACACCAGTTCCTTTGCGCCCTGTCCGGACGCACGCCCAGCTGTCACGCACGTTCCCCGCAAGGTGCGCGCTTATCCCCAAACTCCCGATTCCTCCCACGGCACTCATCGCTCGCGGCGCCCCTCGATTCCCTCTCCTGCCACGTTACCTCCTTCAGCTGCTCCTCCTGCCCTGTCGCTGTCCTTGGCGAGCGCCCCCACGGCGCGACACTCCTCACGCTCCCTGGCAAACACTGTGCGCGCGCATCCAGCCTTTACAGAAGGCGCGCGCACACGCTCCACTTGTAGGTCTTCCCTGAGCCGTAGTTACGCCCCTCATTGTGTGCAAGCCATTTCCCTGTCTGATCTACCTGTCTCCTCCCTTTCTCCTTCTGACCTATCTCTGCAACCTCTCACTCTACCCTCTGCTCCTGCTCTCTCTCCCATTGGTGCTCCCTCCTTTATAATCCCTGTCTGTCCTCTAGCTCATTGCTCTGCATAGCTTCTTGTGACCCCTGTGTGTGCAGTCTCTATGCTTGGCTTTCCTGTCTCTTTCAGTGCTGGTTCCTGTCCCTGTTTACCTTTGGATCTCCCTGGCTTGAACTCTGCTTTGAATTGGATTACCCTGCTTTCTCCTGCCCTTGGACCCTGCATTTGGATACGTTTACGCTGCCTTCTCCTATCCTTGAACACTGGCTTATGGACTTGATTACGCTGCTCTCTATTACCCCTGAACTCTGGCACACGGACATTACTATCCAAACTCTCATACCCAGGACATTGCAAGTATCTGCTAACCTTTTCTCGACAGGCCCGGCAACACACTACCACACTCCGGGCACGTCCTCACTGCTGTGGGAGCGTGTTATAACCTTACCCACCTAAGTATTGGAACTGGCCAGGTCTGCGGGCATACAGGTGTTACAATGGGTCACTGTGATAATATATACAGAAATGATGATCTAGCTAAATAAATAAATAACACTCAAATATAAACAAAATAAAATTAAAAAATAAATAAAATACAATTTCTACTGTAAATAATATAAACAATGTGAGACAAGTGACTTGAATGATCTATAAAAAAATGAAGATGAATAAAAATAATGATGACATTACAGGGATCTTAAATAAAAAATATATAAAAATAGAGTCCAAAAAAAAACATGTATATATAATCCTGTAGAAATACACATGAAGTGTGATGATGGCCCACTATTCTGGTAGCTTTCTATATGGAACCAACGACCGCCCAGTAGATCTACAAAAACGAGAAGAAAGAAAGTGCCCGATCCTAGTGTAATATGAAAAAATACACAATTTAATGTTCCCAGTAAAAGTCCAACAAATTTAAACTCACAAACAAAAATAGTAAATCAAGCATGTAATGAGTAATACTCATTCACCAGACGCTGGACATCACCGCTCTGCTCACACGCCTTGCTCCCACGTGTAGTCTTGGCACCTTAGAGCCATCGTCCAGCAGGAGCTCCAGAGAGTGCACAACCTCTCCCGATGTCGCCCGGAAACAAACTGAACCAACTAGTGGTTCCGGATGGGAGGAAAAATTATGGTAGGACCTTAGGGGATAGATCGTCAGCGTGCGGCAGCGTCCCCGAGTCTTAGTAAAGTCCAAGGTATGGATAGGTAGAAAGTGATAGCTGTCACTAGCTCACACTAGTAATCCCTACGCGTTTCTTCACACTTGGGTGAATTCATCAGGGGATAAATGACGGATGTACGTCATAAGTATTTATATTTGCATAAACCAATCAAACAAGATCTTGGCTAATTACATAATTAAGTAAACACATGAAATTAATTAATGGCTATAAAGCCAAAAGATATACACATTTCAATTTAGTTGTAATGAACATTCTGAAATATACAACCTCAAAAACACATACCACTGTATACAGATCAAATTCATATATGAATATGCGTACATTCATGTTTATACCTTATTCTAATTCTTTAGGGATGTCGATGAACATGTCACAGAATGAACGAAATTATGAGAATTTATAACAATATTTACATTTCTATCAATACCGATATCATATTTAATTTATCAAAGCCCAAAAATAGATACACATAGATACACATATATATATATACTTAGTTAAGTTATGGTGGGTAAAAAAAGTGACAAAAACCCTCCACAGCAAATCATATAGCAAATGGAAATATTACTCTATGCTCATTTGCATGTCTTAGACAGGTCTGCAACCCCGCCTTTCACCATTATCACCCAGCACACAGCACTTCCACTGCAGCAAGGGATTCGAAACAGTCTGTCTGTGGGTGGGTTTACTGGCTAATATTAACCCTGGCTGTGCTCAAAGCTGTGACCATGCAGCAAGCTTAAGCCTATAGGAGAACCATGTTGAATGGTTTTGAAGCAAAAGATGGCACTGTGTGCTCATTTGCATGTCATTTCCCAGAATCCCTTGCTGCAGTGGGTGCTGTGTGCTGAGTGATAATGGTGAAAGGCGGGGTTGAAGACCTGTCTAAGACATGCAAATGAATATACAGTAATATTTCCATTTGTATATATATATATATATATATATATATATATATATATATATATATATATATATATAAAACACACAATTGAAAAGGACAAAGACAATCCCCTTAATAGCACTCTAAATTACACCACCAAAAATCTAAAAGAAAAAAGTTATAGCTCAAAGGACCAGATGCTCTGCCGAGATAGAAAAAATGAACAAGATTTTATTGAAAATACAGCAAGACACACTAACTTAAAAACATAAACATACTAATGACAGCCAAAAATGGTATATATGGAAAGTGACTACTAATCAAGGAATACTGTGTGTTAAACAAAAAGCTAAAATGTATCTAAATGAAATTTTATATATATATATATATATATATATATATATATATATATATATATATATATATATATATATGCTGTCATTAAGGTTATGGTGGGTAAAAAAAGTGACAAAAACCCTCCACAGTAAAGCATAAAGCAACTGTAAATATTACTGTATGTTCATTTGCATGTCTTAGACAGGTCTGGAAAGACAGGGTTGCAGACCTGTCTAAGACATGCAAATGAACTTACAGTAATATTTACAGTTGCTATATATATATATATATATATATATATATATATATATATATATATATATATATATATATATATATATATATATATATTAAATAATAATACCAAAAAAGCTTAATGAAACCAAAAATAAAGAAAATACATATATATATATATCCCTACTGGCATAAATGCCTGATTACAAGGTATAAAAATGTAAATCACGGCATGGGGAAAAGTATGTAATCAATAACCAGCCAACGGAAAAAAAGGAAAAAAAGGAGACACACAGGGGAGAGAGATATAATAAACTCATACCCTGAACAGTAATCCCAAAAAAATAACAATAAATACTGATGCAGCAAAAAAATACATGATAACTATGATAAACATATGAGCAAACAGAAACAATATGCATGGAATACACCGCAGTGCAAAGCACTGCAAGGGCAAGTAATGCCAAGACAGCAGGAAGAGATAATACACAGCTGTAGCTCAGTTGCAAGAGGCATCAGTCCATAGTAGTTGTAGTAAAAGTGTTCCAATGCTTGCTCATAATGAAATAGAAAAAGTCCATAATGCTGCATCAGGTCATGATAAAGTCACGCCAAAAAGAGATCACATGAATGCTGTCTATAGTAAACGCGTTTCACCCGTCGGTGGGCTTCTTCCCGGAGTGGTCCACTCTAATTTAGAATGCTATTACGGGGATTGTCTTTGTCCTTTTCAATTGTGTGTTTTATAATTATACTTATCCCCCAGCACCATCAGGTTCTTTTTCTTATATTTACTCTAAACTGACTTATTTTGGGATTTATATTTTATTTCACCCAATTAGTTAGTATTATTTTAGGGCCTGAGTTAACCACGTATATTTGTGTTGAGCAACATACCTTTTTGTGTGTTTTATATATATATATATATATACATGTAACATCGCCGGAAGAAGAGATCAGTGTATCTCGAAAGCTCGCACAAATAAAAGCATTTCGTTAGCCACAGAATGGTATCGTCTATTTAGTTTTTGATTATTGAAGCTCAGATAACACGGTACTGATACCTCTACATGTAGATATATATATATATATATATATATATATATATATATTGTGACGTCTCAGTCCCAGCGTCAGATCTTTTGTCCAGATCAAAGGCAGGAAACACTGTACAGGCATACCCCGCATTAACGTACGCAATGGGACCAAAGCAGGTACAGGGTTAACTCATAACACAAAACAGAAACAAAAGGCCTAACTCCTCCCAGGAGTACTGACTAATACTGCTTTGTCCCTAACTAATCGTGGGAGAACTAAACTCTTTCCCCACTTTACCCAGTGTACCTGCAGCAGGTCTCCTTTCAGTCTCTCACAGGGCTGTCTGTGTCTGTCTTCAGATCAGTCTAGCAGCAGCATCTCTCACCGTCTCTGTATAACACTCAACAGTGTCTGGCAGCATGGGGGGGATGGGGGGAATCTCTGTATCACTTCCTGACTATACAGGCTAGGCTAATTAGCTCATTAGCTCTCAACTGAACCGACCTTTCCAAGAGGATTAACTCTATGACAGCTGTAAAGTCCCACAACTGCCCCATTCTAACCCTTAGAGGGCAGTGACGGCATCACATATCCCTCCCCCCAGCGAAACATTGTCCTGTGAGCGGCCCGTGCACTATTCCCGTGCACCAGCCTCTTTGTCAGACATGTCTGATATCCACCTCTTCTTAAAGGTTTTCTTTGTATTAGACCTCCTGCTGAGCAGTAATAGAGTCCAGCGTAGTGTCCCACTCAGTCTTCAGAGCTTCGAGCTCTTCGCCTAGGTCACGCTGTTGTTTCTCTGCCTTCTTGTGGCAAGCACACTCAGACTCCAGGTCCTTCCTCCGGTCTTGAAGCTGTCCATTTATACTGCTTTTCTGGCTCAAGGCAGCTGCCAATTCAATTCCTCTCAGGGCCTTCATCTCTTCCCGGTGCTTGCTCTGGGTTTGTGTCAGCGCATCCTTCAGATTTTGGATCTCTGTAATTTTTGTCGCTAGGATTGCTGCTGCTTCTGTTTCCCATGCCTCTTTCTCCAGGGTGTATTGATTTTTGGTGATGGAGCAGGCTCTCTGCTTCTCCAGCTCTTTCTGCAGCTTGAGGTTGTCCTACTTTATAGCTGTGAGTTGCTGGGACGCGTGTTCAGTTATCTGCTTTTTCTCTAAAAGCCTTTTATCCAACTTCAGTTTTTCAGATTCCAAGGTTTGGACATTTTTAGTTTTTTCGTGTTCCGCTTCCAGTGATGCTCTGGTAAGGCTCAGGGTGGCCTTCCGCTCATCATGCTGCTCAGCGGGGACCCACTGGGTACTCAGTTGTTCCTGTAGCACTTGCTGCTTTACTTTACCCAGGTCTGTTTTTAACGTGCAGACCTCTCGCTGAGAAACTTCTAGCTTGCCGATGAGGCATTGAACGTCTTGTTGGGACGCCTCATAGAACCGTTTCCAGTCAACACTCTTTTGGTCTGACTCACTTGGATTTCTGCTTATTGCGGTATCGCTAGTAGTCACTCCTGTGACGATTGCGCCAAGCGCTCTGTGTTGTAGTCCACCTCTGTTCTTTTCTGATACCACGGGGTAAGCTTTCCCTGCAGCTTCTGTTGCACACGGACGTTGTCCTTTGCGCGGGGCCACATAGGAGTCCTCGTCTTCCTCTTCTGAACTGCAAGAACTGTGCTGAACTGTAGAAACCCAGCGCGAACCATGCCCCAAAGAAAAGTTACATTCCATTGGTTCCGCGTTCCGAGGGCAAACTGGGGCCACATGTCCAAGTTCATGGCATCTGTAGCACTCTATATACCTTACAAAACTGGGTCGGTGTTTTGTCTCCAGTCTACTGGGAACAACGAGACCAGAGTCCCTCCTAGGGGCTGTGGGACTTCCTACTCCTTTACGTAAGTCAATGAGTCCCTGGGGATTCCTATTCGGATGAACAGTCTTATCAGACCTCCTGGACCGCAGGAAGCGAGAACCGGAGCACTCATCTGGACTTGAACTCTTGGACATCTCTTCGGCAGTCAAGTAACATTCGACTAAAGCGACCAACTGTTCGGCATCTTTGGGGTCACTCTGGCTCACCCACTTCTGGATGGTGGGGGGGAGACCCCTCAGGAATCGGTCTATAACGACTTTCGACAACTGCAGCGATGGAACATACCTCAGGCTGGAGCCACTTCTTTGCAGAGTGTATAAGGTTATAGAGTTGAGAGCGGGGTGTCTTCTCTATATCATAACGCCAAGAATGGAACCATTGGTCCGAACCGCGAGGGTGACACCTAGCCGTGCCATAATCTCTGCCTTCAGGGTATCATAGTCTTTAGCTTGCTCGGTCTCTACGTCATAAAAGGCTTGTTGTGAGTCACCCACCAGGAAGGGAGCAATTATTCCCGCCCACTCCTCAGCTGGCCACACTTTGCGTACTGCGGTGCGCTCGAAGATTGACAGGTGCGCCTCAACGTCATCGCCCATCGTCATTTTCTGAATGAGGTGCATTTTTACCTGGTGAGCGACCTGTGGGGCCACTAGTCTGGGCGGTAATTTTCTCTCCCACCACTCGGAGCTCCTGGTGTAGGCGAAGTTGTGCCTCGTTTTGCTCTTCTTTTAGCGTCCGATGTAGGGACAGCGCCATCTGCTGTACTAATGCAGCCGTACTTTCAGTTTGTGACTTTGTCATCTGTTGTAAACTCTCATTATAGGATTTTGACATCTCCTCTTGGGTTTTTGCCAATTGTTGCAACCCCCGCATTAAAATAGCAGAATTTTCTGTTTGTTTTTGCTGAAGCGAGGTCAGAAATTCCTCCATTTTCCACTTTCACTGCCTTGTGGACTGCATGCATTCTCCACCAATTGTGACGTCTCAGTCCCAGCGTCAGATCTTTTGTCCAGATCAAAGGCAGGAAACACTGTACTTTCTAAGCAGGGGTTTATTTACACGGTACAAAACAGGTACAGGGTTAACTCATAACACAAAACAGAAACAAAAGACCTAACTCCTTCCAGGAGTACTGACTGTAGAGGGAGAAAGGGGGTGGCCCGGTATTAAAGGGGTTGCACCCCATTTGGCCATCCCCTGACCTCACCAGGGAGACAAGGGGTTAACTGGGCTGCGGTCCAGAAATGTGGTTTAACCCTTGTTATAACATGAAAATGTATATTCCCCTATCCCCATGCTTTATTGTGTTATCTGGTTATATCGGTGTCTGCATCACACATACACTGGGATCCATCCGGGAGGGCAAGGATTAATAGTTCTTTAGTGATTAAAGCCCTTTGTGTAATTGTCCCGCCTTTTCAGGCACCATTTTGCAGAGTCCCATAGGCTGCCATTAGAGCTCAATGCATTTCAATGGTGGATCTTGCTGTTTTGGACCGGTTTCCCTCGAAGACCAGCAGGTGGTTTCCGAAAGGAGGAGCGGCGGTTTCCCATTGTAATTCAATGGGCTCATTGACTTCAATGGAGATTCCTCGACGGCGCTTTCCAGGAATGAGTTGGCTGCCGTCCAAACCGCAAAACCGCAAAGCGGATACTTTGTCTGAAAAAGAGCTTTGATCACTGTTAGTCAAGTTCAACGTTAAGTGGCGTGGGAATCTCCAGTTCTAGGGCACCCAAAAATAAAATTCTTTTTGCCCCTAGTTCCTAGACCTCCCCCCACTCGACCACCACTGGGTCCCCGTATCCTGGACCCTTGAGAAGGGTCGTGCCGAGAGAGAGGGTCGCGCCATAGGTTCCAATGGCGGCGGCAGAAACAGCTCAGGAATTTGACTAAGTGCGAAAAGCTACAAACCATGAATCCATACCTCCGGTTCCGGAGGGTCCTGAGGGCCAGGGTTTGGGGTACCTGTAGGCACTGCTCCGGCATGGCTGCAGAACCATCCATGACCCTCTCGGACCAACCCGACAGAGTATGGACCCCCTTGAAGGTTCGGAAATTCTCCCATAGACTCCAATGGTGGCCAATTTCCATTGACCGGCTATGGCGGAGAAACCCCATAGATTTCAACTGTGGCGATGCCCCGTTGAAAGTCTATGACGGCGGATTCCCATAGCCACCAATGGCGGCGGTTTAACATTGAAAGTCTTAGGAGGCGGAGCCCGTTGTTTTCAATGGGGATTTAGTGAAAAGCCGTGATTTAATTTACAGCGGAGATTTTTGAAACTCGGACCATATGGTGTCCCAGTTCCGGCATTAAGATCTGGGTAGTTTGGACCCGCTAGACCAGGGGGGCGCAAACTTTTTTCCCTGCGCCCCCCTGCCGGCTGTCCCCTCACTCCCGCGCCCCCCCCAACCCCAACTTACCCTCGCACCGGCGTAATGACGTCACGTTGCCATAGCAACGTGACGTCACATGACATCGCAGCGTCATTTTGACACCGCGTTGCCATGGCGACGCCGGGAGGAAGCCGCCGGAGCCACGGGTAAGTATGGTTTACAGAGGCCCTGCAGCTCCCCCGGCACTTAATTTAAGTGCCTTCGGGAAACGCGCGGGGCCTCTGTAAACCCCGCGCCCCCCGTCGGCAGTCTCGCGCCCCCCCTGGGGGTCGCGCCCCACAGATTGCGCACCGCTGCGCTAGACCCAACGGAACCGGATATTTTAATATGTTTGTGTTTTACCTTTAATACTATATCCCAAGGCAGGGATAAAACCCAAAGGAAATTCCTTCGGGTAAAGGGAAGCAGATGGTCAGAGAGGCGACCCAATGTCTAGAATTTAAGTACTGTTCAAAGGATTTTGTCACCCTCACTGTTTACCTTAGGGCGGAGATGACTCAAACCAGAACAGTCTGTGAGTGTCACATTTTATACCTTCCAACAAAGAGTATCCTGCCAGAAATTCCATTTGGTACAAAAGATATATAAACTGTGGTAACCCTATATCCATTGTCTTCTATACCATCTTGATTGTTACCTGATTGCTGGAGAATTGCTATTCGATACTTCTCATTCCCCACCCCCAAGTAAGTGTTACTTCTTGCCTGTTACTGTTCTATATTGCTGTGTTCACCTATTTAAGGAATACATATACTTTATTATATCTAAGCCTCGTTCAGTTCAACCCAGTTATTTGGTGTATTATTATAGCCTGTCACAAAGCTCCCGTCACATGCTTATAATAAAACTGGTGGCAGCGGCGGGATTGAACTGGACCTGTATTACAGTGTACTGAGGGATACTCTAATATAGTGGGAACTCGATGGTAATTGCGAGTTCCTGGGACTAAAGATATTGAACACACGGTAGTGCAACAGTTAACACAAGTTGTAGCACCATCTCACGGCTGCGACCCAGAACCATGAGCGAGGCTGAAGGCTCAACCAACATGAGGACCCGAGCTCAGCTGAGAGACAAGTGCCACGAAAATGGACTGGAGTATGAGAACCAGGCGGTCGCAGACATGATAGCAGCAATCAGTGACCATGAAGCCTGGCTTGCAGAGCCTCAGGATATGGCTCAGCTTGCCCTTGTACAGCCTCCCGGAGATCAAGGAAGGAACCCAGTGCCGGGGCGGCAGAATCCCGGGGAGGGGACAAGTGCACCTCCAAGGAGAAGTGCAACAGGAGGGGCACTGGTGGCTGCGGCTACCAGTCCGTTCACCCCTGAAATGTTGGCACTGATTACAGCGTGGAGTGACCGAGGGACACCGGAGGAGTGGCTAGAGTTTATCTCTATGGCAGTGAACAGACCCGCTTTTTGCCCCCCGGTCCAACCCAGCACAGAGGAACTCAAACTGGACAAGCACAGTCTCACCAAGTACGGGGAAGGCACTGATCAGATTGATAGTTTCTTAAAGAACTTTGAAACGCAGTGCCGGTGGTACAAAGTGCTTCCCCAGCATAGGGTTGCACGTTTGGACCCCTTACTGTCCGGCTTGGCTAAGCAGACGATGATGGCGCTTCCAGAGGAGTATGCTGATGATTATGACCACCTGAAAGAACTGTTGCTATTTCAGTACGGTTTTACACCTGAAGCCTACCGGGGTAAATTCCGGCAGGAAGAGAGGCAGCCTCTGGAGTCCTATGTCACCTACGTGACCCGCATGGCTTTGTACGGGATACGCTGGGTGGAGGGCTATGAGGCCAGGACTTACCAATGTAGTGAAGCGTGCAGCGCACAGCCAAAAAGGCAAGAGTGGTCTGGCAAAAAATCTTTTATTAAATTAAGAGATCATAAAACAGAGGGTTGTGAAACCTTCGACGCGTTTCGTGCAACAACAATGCACTTTATCAAGAAGTGCCTAAAACATAGATCAGGTACCTTTTATAGGGATCGTCTGCCGCTTGGCGCCAAAATTCAGCGTGTGACATCACTTAAAATCTCCAACCACAACCGGAACACGCTGCGCACGCGCCATGCAGACCAACAGCTAGCTGAGTCTCACTGTGAGACGCAAGCCTGAACACGCCCCAGCTAGATGACACGCACCCAGAGGGGAAGTGAGCGGCGAACTCTCACGAGATGCGGCTCAAGCAAGTCTCACCTGCCTGCGCATGCGCAGACGTTGTACCAGTCAGGCATGATTAAATGCTCAGTATCGCGAGATTAGGTCAACAGCCCATCCACCTTCCTATAACTGCACAATATGCGCTATAACAATGCTCAGCATTGAGACAAAGTGAGAAAGTAATCAATATTAAAAAAATGTATCCAACCATTAAAATATGTATCCAACTACCCCAGATCAGTGACTCAAGAGCTCTTCTCATGTGAAAACACAGACAAGAACACTCTATGAGAAACACCACCGGGGGAGGGGATAACATAATGTAATAATAGCATGTGTTTACACGGGGGAAAGGACTGGGACTAGTGGAGAGCCAGGTCAGGCAGACAATAACCTATATAGTCATACAGTAAGATATTAACAAACAACACAATAAACATTTAATTAAACTATATAGAGAAAATCTTTATAAACATATCCCTAAACCTATATTAAAAACAAATATAAACAACCCTCCTTTGAAGCAGAGGATATAATTCATAAGTATAGTTATTACACATAGAATCCAATTGATTAACTCTGGGAATTACTTACTCCTCACTTTATATTTTTTAGTATTTATTTTTTATTTTTTAATTTTTTAAATTCTTTAATTTTTTTAATTGCTCATATAAATGTTTCTTTCAAATCTTTTATATATGTTTCCTTAACTATTTGTTAATTATGAGCAATAATTAATCGTTAGCTGAATATGACCGTTGATTGATTACTTAACAACATTCCAACACAATAACTTTCCAGAGAATCTAGGATTAGTGGGGGCACGATGCTCTGAATAGACAAAAGGACGAGTTGACAAATGACTCCTTGCGTAAATCATTACTATATGTATACTTGGACCTCAGATGCACTACAGAACATAATCAGAACATCAATTTAAGTCAACAATAAGTGGAAATTTCTCTTAGCAATAGTCACGAAAATAATATTCCCCATGAATATCAAATTCTTTGTACATATACAGTTATACATACATACATGTCAAAATATTGTTATTACAGAGTTAACATCCTCCAAGGACAGATGATCAGGTCAAGAAATGACTGATATTCCATTCAATATTCATTCCTTCTGGAAATCTCGTGTTCAGCATGAACATCCAGTAAGATTCCCTACAATCCAACCTCTTGACCTGATCTCCTCCCCTTTCTTTAGTCATAAGTCGTTCTATACCCATAAATGAAAAGTTTCCTATGCCCCCCTTAGCACATTCAGAAAAGTGTTTAGCAACTGGGTGCATTAAGTCTCCTTTCCTAATTAACCTACAATGCTCCTGCATCCTAACTTTCAGGGCCCTTGTAGTCCTTCCAACATATCTTTTCCCACAGCCACAGGTAATAAGATATATTACAAACGACGTATTGCAGTTGATAAAGCTATTGATATTAAAGCGTCTTTGTGGACTGTGGGAAAAGACACATCTGGAGGGTTTCATGAAGTTACACATATTGCAATTGTTGCATCTAAATGATCCCTTGGTTGAAAAGGAATTTGTTTCTCTAATGGGAGTGGAGATAACACTTGGGGATACATAGTTAGCTATGGTTTTCGCTTTCCTGTAAACGATCCTAGGTCCCTTTTTGATGTATTCATTGAGTACAGGGTCCATGCGTAGCAGGCCCCAATGTTTGTTAATGATTCTATTAACCTGGCCACTGGCCTTGCTGAATTGGGAAATAAACATAGGAGATGTGTTCTCCACCTTCCTCCTATCTCTCCTGAAACTGCCATCTCTCGCTCTGGATCCCTTTGCGGGAAGTAGTGTCTTCCTTTCCTTTTTGGCTATTTCTCCTGCTATGGTTTGGAGGGTCTCCCTGTCATAGCCTCTCTCTATGAAACGATTGGTAAGAGCCTCAGACTGAGTCAGAAACCCGCTGTGCGTGGAGCAGTTCCTCCTCAGTCTGAGGTACTGACTCTTGGGAATGCCAGTAATCACTGATCTGGGGTGACAACTGTCCGCCCTAAGAATTGAATTCCTTGAGTTACTTTTTCTAAAGATATCTGTTTGTATGTTTTGATCCATATCAATAAATAGTAGAATGTCCAGGAAGCTGATGTGATGTGCATGGAAACCTGTTGTGAATTTAATATTAAGAGTATTGTCATTAACATATTCAAAAAATGATTTCAAAGTGTCCGTGCTCCCGTGCCAAATAATAAGTAAATCATCGATAAAACGTTTATAAAAAACAATATTGTGTCTATATTTGTTGGTGCTATTATAAATGTAAACATGCTCCCACCACCCCATAAAAATATTAGCATAGGAGGGGGCAAAACTTGTCCCCATTGCCGTTCCCCGTTGTTGTAAGTAAAACTGGTGCTCAAAAAGAAAATAATTGTGTGTGAGGAGAAAAAGAATGGATTCCGTGATAAATGTAGTCATGAAAATCGAGCTTCCTGGACATTCAATGAAGTGACGGACAGCTGTTAACCCCAGATCATGCTCTATAATTGAATACAGGGAGACCACATCCATGGTCACCCATAGATAGTCATGTTTCCATGAGATACCCTCCAATTGCACTAAAAGATCCCCTGAATCCAGAATGAAAGACGGCAGGGCTCTTACAAATGGCTGCAAATAAGAATTAACGTAACGGGACAACCCATCTCCCAAAGATCCAATACTAGAGACAATTGGCCGACCAGGAGGGTCAACCAATGTCTTATGGATCTTTGGGAGATGGTGGAAAATGGGAATAACTGGGTGGGGATTAACCAAAAATCCAATTTCTTTCTTACTAAGAACCTGAGTAGCCGACCCTAAATCAATAAGATCCAATAATTCTTTCAAATAGGGCACTGTAGGATCCCGCGGTAGTCCAGAGTAGGAGGACAAATCCCCAAGTTGGCGAAAAGCTTCCTTGAGATAGGCTGTCCTACTCTGAACCACCACAGCACCCCCCTTATCAGCATTCTTAATTACTAACATTGGATTGCTTTGCAATGACTTCAAAGCCAGACGTTCTTCCTGATTCAAGTTATCCTTACCAATCTGGGAAAACGAAAAACCATGGGCCAGAAGTCTGAGGTCACGAATGACCAATTTCTCAAACATGGAGAGATACGGGCCTTTAACAAATGTGGGATAAAAAACAGATTTTTCCTTAAATTTGGAACTCCAGTCCCCAAATGTGAGGGTCTGGGTATCCTCAATACCATTGTCCTGATCAACAAGATCCTCTAAATCTCTGAGGGCACAAATATCCTGAAAAGAGTCCAGAGCAACCTGAATGGGAGAAGAATCAGTTACACTCTGAGGTGAGGAAGAGCCACTGGAGTTCCCCGAGGGATTCTCCTCTGAAGCGATCAGGGTTAGAGATTTATCTCCATCATTATGTGCATGAAAAAAAATTTTTAGTGTCAACTTACGGACATACTTATGTACATTGTGACAAACGGCTTACTCCGGGGCTCCGTCGTTTGTCCGGGACTGTTTAGAACACGGTCTTTTAGGGTAGGTTAAATGATGAGGCGTCACGTACTGTTCCTTTAAACAGGCTATGCCTGGTTTATTCAGTCCCAGGCACTGAGACTGCCACAGTGCATACAACAGAAAACAGATCAAAACAAAAGCTGCTCATCTGAGCGATAACTTAACTTAGATATCCCTGACTCAGGGTTGGAAGTGGCTTTTCCACTCCCAACAACAAAACAAGGTACTTTTGCAGTCTTATACAAATGAACAGAAAGATTGAACCTGTTAGGGGAAGAGGCTTCTCCCCTCTGTAGTTCAGCAGCCTTCCAGCCTCCTGGCTCTTGTGGAGAGACCAGAGCAAACAGGAAAACAGTCTTACATACCTGATTCCTAATTAGCATGACAGGTGACAGAAATCAGGCAGCAGACAAACTCTGGTCTGGATCTCTCATCCCTCAGTTCCAGCGCTTGCCAAACTGTGGGATGGAGTGTATGTATTATAAGGCTGCACTCCCAGGCCAAACAGGATAGAAACTGTTTAGTATCCTGGGAGCCCTATATACGGAATTTATTACCATCCCCTGGTTTCTGTCACATATCCTCCCCCCCAGCTCAGACCTCGAGGGATGAGCGACCATGGATATTAGGGAGTGCATCCTTGACAACCCGTCAGCATTGCCATGTTTGTGCCCTGACCTGTGTTCCACAGAAAATTTAAAGGGTTGTAGGCTTAGGAACCACCTGGTCACTCTAGCATTCTTTTCCCTGTTTTGACACATCCAGGTAAGGGGTGCATGATCTGTGACCAACCGGAATTTTCTCCCCAACAGGTAGTATTTGAGCGTCTCTACAGCCCACTTTATTGCGAGACACTCTTTCTCTACTATGGAGTAATTTTTCTCCTGGGGATTTAGTTTCCTACTTAAATAAAGGATGGGGTGCTCCTCACCTTGAGACTCCTGGGAGAGTACCGCCCCCAGCCCTACCTCAGATGCGTCGGTTTGGACTACGAACTCTTTGGAGAAGTCAGGTGTGACCAACACTGGTTGGGCACAGAGAGCTTCTTTCAGGCTTCTAAAGGCTTGTTCAGTTTCGGGGGACCACTTTACCATTAGTGGTCCTCTTGCTTTTGTGAGGTCAGTTAGTGGGGTTGCCTTAGTTGCAAAATTGGGAATAAACCTTCTATAGTACCCAATTAACCCCAAAAAGGTCCTTACTTGTTTTTTTGTAACTGGCCTTGGCCAATTTTGTATCGCCTCCACTTTGAGTGTTTGGGGTTTGAGTAAACCTCTGCCAATAGAATATCCCAGATACTTGGCCTCCTCCAGACCAATAGTGCATTTAGCGGGGTTAGCAGTTAGTCCAGCAGACCGGACTGCGTCAAGCACAGCTTGGACCTTTGGAAGGTGGGATTGCCAATCTTCACTATGGATTACCACATCATCCAGGTAGGCGGCAGCATACCGAGCATGTGGTTTTAAAATTTTATCCATCATTCTTTGGAATGTGGCGGGAGCTCCATGTAAGCCAAAAGGCAACACCTTATACTGAAAGAGGCCGTCTGGGGTTGAGAAGGCTGTCTTTTCTTTTGCCCTTTCTGTGAGGGGAACCTGCCAGTACCCTTTTGTTAGGTCTAGGGTTGTGAGATATCGGGCTTTGCCCAGTCTCTCTACAAGTTCATCTACCCTGGGCATAGGATAAGTATCAAATTTTGACACCGCGTTTAGTTTCCGGTAGTCATTACAAAACCTTGTTGTACCATCTGGCTTTGGGACTAAGACTATAGGGCTGTTCCACCCACTTTGGGATTCCTCAATTACACCTAGTTTTAGCATTTTTTTAACCTCTAAACTTATAGCCTTTCTTTTGGCCTCTGGGATTCGGTACGGTTTAAGGTTAACTCGGACCCCCGGTTCAGAGACTAGGTCATGTTCAATTACGCTAGTTCTACCTGGCCGTATAGAGAAGATTTCTTTGTTTCTTCTCACTAAATTCTGAACCTCTCGTTTCTGATGAACAGACAGGGTTTCAGCTATGCTAACCTCTGGGTCAGTTTCTTGATTCTCTGACGGACCTGGGGGTACTAGGGTTAACAAGACTTCTCTATCTTTCCAGGGCTTGAGTAGGTTTATATGGTAAATTTGCTCAGGTTTCCTCCTACCTGGCTGTCTTACCTTATAATTTACTTCTCCCACTCTTTCCAAGACCTCATATGGCCCATGCCATTTAGCAAGGAATTTACTCTCCACGGTGGGAACCAGAACTAGTACCCTATCACCTGGAAAAAAAATTCTGACCCTAGCACCCTTATTATACGTATTCCTCTGTGCTTCTTGAGCTTTCTCCATGTGTTCCCTCACTATGGGTAGGACTGCAGCAATGCGGTCCTGCATCTGGGCAACATGCTCTATTACACTTCTGTAAGGGGTAACCTCGTGTTCCCAAGTCTCTTTGGCTATATCCAGTAAGCCCCTTGGGTGTCGGCCATACAATAGTTCAAACGGGGAGAAGCCTGTGGATGATTGGGGAACTTCCCTAATGGCAAATAACAGGTACGGTAACAAACAATCCCAGTTTTTCCCATCTTTATCAACCGCCCGCCGTAACATGCTCTTTAAGGTTTTATTGAACCTTTCCACTAAACCATCTGTTTGTGGATGATAGACTGAGGTTCTGAGATGCTTGATTTTTAGGAGTTTACATAGCTCTTTTGTTACTTGGGACATAAATGGTGTTCCCTGGTCAGATAGAATCTCTTTAGGAATCCCGACCCGGGAAAACAGAACTACTAACTCTTTTGCTATGTTTTTAGCAGACGTGCTACATAGGGGAACTGCCTCCGGATATCGGGTGGCATAATCTAATATTACCAATATATGCTGATGTCCCCTAGCAGACTTTATTAGGGGTCCTACTAGATCCATAGCAATCCGGTCAAATGGTACCTCTATTATGGGAAGGGGTACCAATGGGCTGCGGTACGCCTTGAACGGGGCGGTGATCTGACATTCTGGGCATGAGGAACAATAATTCGTAATTTCTGCCAGAACCCCAGGCCAATAGAAGCTTCGGAGAACCTTTTCTTTTGTCTTTTCCACCCCTAGGTGTCCCCCCAATGGATGACTATGTGCGAGGTGTAATACTACGTTACGGAATGTCCGTGGTACCAACAATTGTTTAGTTGTAACTGATTTCCTTTTATCAACCCGATATACTAGGTCGTTCTCTACCTCGAAGTAGGGGTAAGCAAGTGACCTATCTGGTTGGCCAGGAGTACTATTCTGGTCCCGTATATTTCCCCTTGCTACCGCTAATGTGGGGTCCTCCCACTGGGCCTTCTTAAAACTCCCAGGACTGACCTCTAGGTCAGCGAGGGTCTTATCCGGTTCTGGGGTGGTAAGTGTCTGCTCAACATCTTGATTTGGGGTATTCCCTACCAAAGTAGTGATGGGGAAGGGAATTTTACAGCACTCCTCCTTTTCCCCCTTCTTATTTGGGCCCTCGTCAACCTCCATTTCTGAAAAAGGGAAAGGATTTGTTTCTTCTAATACTTCGTTATGGTCCGCTATTGAACTCTGGGCGCTATTCTGAGCGGGGGACCACATTTTTAGAAAATGGGGAAAGTCGGTCCCTATTAACACATCATGTGCCAGTTTGGGTACAATACCCACCTTGAAATCTAAAGAACCAAACTCTGTTTCAAAAAAAACATCAACAGTGGAATATTCATGATTATCCCCATGTATACAACAAATTGCCACTCTTTGTGAACTGTTTCCCTGTTTCTTCTTAATGGGCAAGAGGTATTCGGACACTAGTGTGACCATGCTCCCAGAGTCAAGAAGTGCCCGAACCCTCTTACCATTAACCTTTACAAATGCCCACAGATGGTTATTCAAGGGGTCCTCTGGGCTAGGGCCCATACATTGGGACAACAGCGAATAAGGTTCCACGCTGTTGCATTGCATGGGCTCATCATTTAGTGGGCAGATTTTTGCTGTGTGGCCCCTCTCATGACAATTTACACATTTAGGTACATAGTCTGTGTCCCACTTAGAGCCTTTTCCCGGCTCCCCATGTTGGCTATTGCCCTTAGTGTGCGAACAACTGTTGCTGGTGCTGCGTGAAGGTGGTCGCCGCTCTTCAGCGCCCCTTAACCCCGGTACCCTTTTACCGTCTCTGGAAGAGTCCTGGAACCTCGGGTAGTGGGGTTGCTCCACGACTGTGGGTTGCGGGTGCCCTTCTGCTGCATTGTACCTTTCTACGAGGGCCACAAGCTCATCCGCATTGTGGGGGTCACTCCGACTGACCCAACGGCGTAAGGCAGAGGGAAGTTTCCTCAAGAACTGGTCCATGACCAACCGTTCCACGATGTGGCTGGCTGAGTTGATCTCGGGTTGTAGCCACTTCCGGGCGAGGTGGATGAGGTCATACATCTGGCTTCGGGTGGCCTTATCCATCGTGAAGGACCATGCGTGAAACCTTTGGGCACGAACAGCCGTGGTTACGCCGAGGCGGGCGAGGATCTCGAACTTCAATTTTGCATAGACGTTAGCTTCGGCTGGCTCTAGATCAAAGTAAGCCTTCTGGGGTTCGCCGCTTAGGAAGGGTGCGATTAGACCAGCCCACTCAGCTTCTGGCCATCCCTCTCTCTGTGCCGTGCGTTCAAACGTGAGAAGATAGGCTTCCACATCATCCGAGGGTCCCATCTTCTGAAGGTAGTGGCTTGCCCTGGTCATTTTCGGAACTGGGGCTGCCACTGCCAGTGGAAGGTTACTGATAGTCCCCCTCAGGATCTCGAGTTCCTGCTGTAAGCCCTGAGCGAACCGCTGTTGCTCCTCTCTCAGCAAGCGGTTTGTCTCTTGCTGGTTTGCATTCGCGTTTTGCAGGGCTTCATTCGTCTGTTGCTGGTTTGCATTCGCCTGTTGCTGGTTTGCATTCGCCTGTTGCTGGTTTGCATTAATCTCTTGCTGGGCTATTAGCAGCTGTTGCTGGGCTGCATTCGTCTGCTGCTGGTTTGCATTAGTTTCTTGCTGTGCTATTAACAGCTGTTGCTGGGTTTCATTCACGTCTTTCTGGGCAGCGACATTGCGTACCAGCGCACCCACCACGTCTTCCATCTTGTTTGCAGAGGATGAAAAAACTTTTTTTTTTTTTTTTTTTCTTTCAAAGTTCTTCAACCCGCAGACCCCCTAGTGCTCTGCCCGCATTCTCCACCATATGTGACAAACGGCTTACTCCGGGGCTCCGTCGTTTGTCCGGGACTGTTTAGAACACGGTCTTTTAGGGTAGGTTAAATGATGAGGCGTCACGTACTGTTCCTTTAAACAGGCTATGCCTGGTTTATTCAGTCCCAGGCACTGAGACTGCCACAGTGCATACAACAGAAAACAGATCAAAACAAAAGCTGCTCATCTGAGCGATAACTTAACTTAGATATCCCTGACTCAGGGTTGGAAGTGGCTTTTCCACTCCCAACAACAAAACAAGGTACTTTTGCAGTCTTATACAAATGAACAGAAAGATTGAACCTGTTAGGGGAAGAGGCTTCTCCCCTCTGTAGTTCAGCAGCCTTCCAGCCTCCTGGCTCTTGTGGAGAGACCAGAGCAAACAGGAAAACAGTCTTACATACCTGATTCCTAATTAGCATGACAGGTGACAGAAATCAGGCAGCAGACAAACTCTGCTCTGGATCTCTCATCCCTCAGTTCCAGCGCTTGCCAAACTGTGGGATGGAGTGTATGTATTATAAGGCTGCACTCCCAGGCCAAACAGGATAGAAACTGTTTAGTATCCTGGGAGCCCTATATACGGAATTTATTACCATCCCCTGGTTTCTGTCACAACATCTATTACTGTTCCAAAAAGGTCAATGCCCGTAGAGGGCGCATACTTTAAACCTTTATTCAGGAGAGAAATCTCAGACCCTGTCAACTCCATACCTGATAAATTTATCACATTATTAGAATCATTTGTTAATTCTTCTTCCTCTTGGGAGCTCTTTTTCCCCCTGCCTCTTTTCTTCCCCCTCCTGGTTCTTTTTCGTTCTTCCTGAACATTGAGAAGTTTTTTGACGGCTGTTCGTGATATGAATCATTTGATCTCCCTGCCACAGTGTCCCCTCTTGGAGGGTTACCATCCATAGAACATCTCGCCTCTCTGGTTTGGGGGATGGTTTCACGTTGCTGATTTCCAGATCTTGCTTCCATGTCTAAAAATGAAACAGAGTGAACGGTACTCTCTCCGTCAGAGATTTCAGAATCACCACTTTGATAGTCATTGTTGCTGGTTTTTAATATTGATTTATTCGGTGTCGATCTACGTGTCGTGTTCCTAGATGTATTTTGGGAAAAACGATCAGAGACAGAGACAGTCCTTTGAAAGCTATAAATTTGGTTTTTTTCATAATCAATGCGATCACGATCATATTTATTTTGTTTTCTTATCATGATTTCCCGTTCAGCTTCATCTACAGTATTCGACAGAATTTTATCAAACTTAGTAAAACCACCCATTTCCTGGAACTGGCGCAATTTGTCTTGTAGTTCTTTAATCTGAGTGTCAATCACATCCTTCTCCTTAATTTTGTGTTGTAATATTAAGTCCATCAATTTAAAAGAACAATGGTTTAGTGTCTGAATCCATTGCTCTTCAAAATCCTTGTTAGGAAACCCAAAGGTAGGGGCTTTTTTCACCCTCAAACCTCTGGGTATTCTTTTCATTTTCAAATAATTTTCAGTAGCAACAATGTCCCACCAAATCCTAGTTTTATAGATGAGAAGTCTTTCCAATCTCTGGAAGTAAATCTTTAAATCTGCAATATCATTTGAGTCATTATCCACAACATTCTCAAAAACACGAAGTGCCTTCTTTTTCCTAGAGGAATCATCCCCACAGTTAAACGTATAGGTAATTGGAGGTAAATTACTTTGTGTATCCTCTGCAACATCCATTATAGAAATCTCCAAAAATTTATCATTAAGATAGAGAAAAAAACTGTAGATATATGCACAGACCAACTCTTGAAGCACAGAACAAAGTCTTTAGATAAAATTCTTCTTAAGCTCTAAACATGTAGGTCAGTCAGTGCGGGCCACCATTGAAGCAAGTAGATATACAGTGGAGAGAAATGGTGCTCAAGCAGGCCCGTATCTCTCCATGTTTGAGAAATTGGTCATTCGTGACCTCAGACTTCTGGCCCATGGTTTTTCGTTTTCCCAGATTGGTAAGGATAACTTGAATCAGGAAGAACGTCTGGCTTTGAAGTCATTGCAAAGCAATCCAATGTTAGTAATTAAGAATGCTGATAAGGGGGGTGCTGTGGTGGTTCAGAGTAGGACAGCCTATCTCAAGGAAGCTTTTCGCCAACTTGGGGATTTGTCCTCCTACTCTGGACTACCGCGGGATCCTACAGTGCCCTATTTGAAAGAATTATTGGATCTTATTGATTTAGGGTCGGCTACTCAGGTTCTTAGTAAGAAAGAAATTGGATTTTTGGTTAATCCCCACCCAGTTATTCCCATTTTCCACCATCTCCCAAAGATCCATAAGACATTGGTTGACCCTCCTGGTCGGCCAATTGTCTCTAGTATTGGATCTTTGGGAGATGGGTTGTCCCGTTACGTTAATTCTTATTTGCAGCCATTTGTAAGAGCCCTGCCGTCTTTCATTCTGGATTCAGGGGATCTTTTAGTGCAATTGGAGGGTATCTCATGGAAACATGACTATCTATGGGTGACCATGGATGTGGTCTCCCTGTATTCAATTATAGAGCATGATCTGGGGTTAACAGCTGTCCGTCACTTCATTGAATGTCCAGGAAGCTCGATTTTCATGACTACATTTATCACGGAATCCATTCTTTTTCTCCTCACACACAATTATTTTCTTTTTGAGCACCAGTTTTACTTACAACAACGGGGAACGGCAATGGGGACAAGTTTTGCCCCCTCCTATGCTAATATTTTTATGGGGTGGTGGGAGCATGTTTACATTTATAATAGCACCAACAAATATAGACACAATATTGTTTTTTATAAACGTTTTATCGATGATTTACTTATTATTTGGCACGGGAGCACGGACACTTTGAAATCATTTTTTGAATATGTTAATGACAATACTCTTAATATTAAATTCACAACAGGTTTCCATGCACATCACATCAGCTTCCTGGACATTCTACTATTTATTGATATGGATCAAAACATACAAACAGATATCTTTAGAAAAAGTAACTCAAGGAATTCAATTCTTAGGGCGGACAGTTGTCACCCCAGATCAGTGATTACTGGCATTCCCAAGAGTCAGTACCTCAGACTGAGGAGGAACTGCTCCACGCACAGCGGGTTTCTGACTCAGTCTGAGGCTCTTACCAATCGTTTCATAGAGAGAGGCTATGACAGGGAGACCCTCCAAACCATAGCAGGAGAAATAGCCAAAAAGGAAAGGAAGACACTACTTCCCGCAAAGGGATCCAGAGCGAGAGATGGCAGTTTCAGGAGAGATAGGAGGAAGGTGGAGAACACATCTCCTATGTTTATTTCCCAATTCAGCAAGGCCAGTGGCCAGGTTAATAGAATCATTAACAAACATTGGGGCCTGCTACGCATGGACCCTGTACTCAATGAATACATCAAAAAGGGACCTAGGATCGTTTACAGGAAAGCGAAAACCATAGCTAACTATGTATCCCCAAGTGTTATCTCCACTCCCATTAGAGAAACAAATTCCTTTTCAACCAAGGGATCATTTAGATGCAACAATTGCAATATGTGTAACTTCATGAAACCCTCCAGATGTGTCTTTTCCCACAGTCCACAAAGACGCTTTAATATCAATAGCTTTATCAACTGCAATACGTCGTTTGTAATATATCTTATTACCTGTGGCTGTGGGAAAAGATATGTTGGAAGGACTACAAGGGCCCTGAAATGTAGGATGCAGGAGCATTGTAGGCTAATTAGGAAAGGAGACTTAATGCACCCAGTTGCTAAACACTTTTCTGAATGTGCTAAGGGGGGCATAGGAAACTTTTCATTTATGGGTATAGAACGACTTATGACTAAAGAAAGGGGAGGAGATCAGGTCAAGAGGTTGGATTGTAGGGAATCTTACTGGATGTTCATGCTGAACACGTGATTTCCAGAAGGAATGAATATTGAATGGAATATCAGTCATTTCTTGACCTGATCATCTGTCCTTGGAGGATGTTAACTCTGTAATAACAATATTTTGACATGTATGTATGTATAACTGTATATGTACAAAGAATTTGATATTCATGGGGAATATTATTTTCGTGACTATTGCTAAGAGAAATTTCCACTTATTGTTGACTTAAATTGATGTTCTGATTATGTTCTGTAGTGCATCTGAGGTCCAAGTATACATATAGTAATGATTTACGCAAGGAGTCATTTGTCAACTCGTCCTTTTGTCTATTCAGAGCATCGTGCCCCCACTAATCCTAGATTCTCTGGAAAGTTATTGTGATGGAATGTTGTTAAGTAATCAATCAACGGTCATATTCAGCTAACGATTAATTATTGCTCATAATTAACAAATAGTTAAGGAAACATATATAAAAGATTTGAAAGAAACATTTATATGAGCAATTAAAAAAATTAAAGAATTTAAAAAATTAAAAAATAAAAAATAAATACTAAAAAATATAAAGTGAGGAGTAAGTAATTCCCAGAGTTAATCAATTGGATTCTATGTGTAATAACTATACTTATGAATTATATCCTCTGCTTCAAAGGAGGGTTGTTTATATTTGTTTTTAATATAGGTTTAGGGATATGTTTATAAAGATTTTCTCTATATAGTTTAATTAAATGTTTATTGTGTTGTTTGTTAATATCTTACTGTATGACTATATAGGTTATTGTCTGCCTGACCTGGCTCTCCACTAGTCCCAGTCCTTTCCCCCGTGTAAACACATGCTATTATTACATTATGTTATCCCCTCCCCAGGTGGTGTTTCTCATAGAGTGTTCTTGTCTGTGTTTTCACATGAGAAGAGCTCTTGAGTCACTGATCTGGGGTAGTTGGATACATATTTTAATGGTTGGATACATTTTTTTAATATTGATTACTTTCTCACTTTGTCTCAATGCTGAGCATTGTTATAGCGCATATTGTGCAGTTATAGGAAGGTGGATGGGCTGTTGACCTAATCTCGCGATACTGAGCATTTAATCATGCCTGACTGGTACAACGTCTGCGCATGCGCAGGCAGGTGAGACTTGCTTGAGCCGCATCTCGTGAGAGTTCGCCGCTCACTTCCCCTCTGGGTGCGTGTCATCTAGCTGGGGCGTGTTCAGGCTTGCGTCTCACAGTGAGACTCAGCTAGCTGTTGGTCTGCATGGCGCGTGCGCAGCGTGTTCCGGTTGTGGTTGGAGATTTTAAGTGATGTCACACGCTGAATTTTGGCGCCAAGCGGCAGACGATCCCTATAAAAGGTACCTGATCTATGTTTTAGGCACTTCTTGATAAAGTGCATTGTTGTTGCACGAAACGCGTCGAAGGTTTCACAACCCTCTGTTTTATGATCTCTTAATTTAATAAAAGATTTTTTGCCAGACCACTCTTGCCTTTTTGGCTGTGCGCTGCACGCTTCACTACATTGGATCTCTCCTCACTGGATTCAGCAGCACGCCCAAGGAGAGAGGGACTGGAGGTACTAGTGTGAGTACGTTTGCCTGGGGCCATCCCAATGAGGTAAGGGGGGGTGTTTTTGTGCATTTACCCCCTGCCTTCAGGGTAATTGGAGCCCTCTTCATAGGTTTATACCACTTAATTGCAATTCCCAGTGCCCTCTTGTCCTTTCATTATTAATGTGAGGTCAGGTGCTTGAGCACCATTTCTCTCCACAGGACTTACCAATGCCTGCTGGACCTCATCTTTCAGGAGCAGCTCATGCAGCAGTGCCCGCCAGCGGTGAGGGCTTGGGTGTATGACAAAAAGCCCAAGACTTACACGGAGGCGGCGAGGCTAGCAGATGACTATGTGGCCAGCCGAGCCCTGATGCCCACCAAGGCACCAGCCAAAGCGGCAGCGGCAGTGCCGGCGCCGGCCAAGAAATCTGCTAATACCCCCCAATGGACTCAGAGTCCGCCTGCGGGCAGCAGTCCACAGAAGGCGGGGGAGCTCCGGCACGAGCGCCGGTGCTACAACTGTAACAGCACTGGTCACATCAGACCAGATTTCCCGGAACCCCTGCGTTCCGGCGGACCCCATCGGGGGCAACGCACCCCAGCTGCGAAGCCGGTAGCCCGCGTACGGGTTGCTTCCACCAAAGAACCCGGACCGGTCATGGAAACAACTCCCAGCGAGACGTCCCATGTCACCCCTATCCCGGTTTCATTGGAGCCTACAGCCAGGAGCGGAGGACAGATCAGCGCAGCCCTGCAGCAGACAGACGGCCGGAGCAGACATCTCACCCCGGTTACAGTCGGTGACCGGCAAGCAGTCGGCTTGCTGGATTCAGGAGCTGCAGTGACCCTGTCTGACCTGATATGGTCCGGCCAGAGGAATTGATCCCAGGCCCTGGGATACAGATCACTGTGGCTGACGGAGAGCCACGTTTCTTGCAAGTGGTCCGAATCTTTTTGGATTGGGGGGAGGGCAAGGGTGTGTGGGAGGTGGGGGTTTTACCCGGCTTGGATGCTGAAATTCTTCTTGGCAATGATCTGAGACCGATGACATTCACCTACGACCGGGTGCCCAAGCCCGCTGCAGTGGCGCCGGTTACCCGGAGCCAGACAGCGGCAATGGCGGCATCACCAGTCCCCCAGCCTTTGGGACCAACATGTAGCGGAGGGCACAGAGGAGCCCGGGGAGGTAAGCCAGGATCAGTTGCAACCACAGACTGACTTACTGTTTCCCCTCACCCTTCCCCATTCTCAGGACAATGACATGACTGGGGGGTGGCCAGAATTAGGAGCCCAGTTTAGGGAGGCAATGAAGACAGACCCTACCCTGGCAGGCGTGAGATTTCGGGCGTCCAAATCTCAGGCAGGGGAATGCACTGAGCACTGCTTATGGCATAAGGGACTCCTGTATAGAGAAGAAGGGAACCTGGGGATAGAGGAGGGGTTGACCGGTAAGCGACAGCTAGTAGTGCCCAAGGGGTACTGACAGCAACTGTTACGGGTAGCTCACTCTATTCCGTTAGCGGGACATCAGGGGGTCAACAGAACGCGAGCCCGGTTATTACAGCATTACTACTGGCCGGGGACATCACGGGATGAGAGCAATTTCTGCCGCTCTTGTAATGCCTGAAGGTAGCGATGGACCTTATAGGACCTCTTATGATTCCTAGCAGGTCAGGGAAGCACTACATCCTCACGGTGGTGGATTTTGCCACCCGGTACCCTGAGGCGGTAGCGCTTGGCACCATAAATGCCAAGACAGTGGCAGCAGCTTTGCTGAACATTTTTTCTAGGGCAGGTTTCCCTAGTGAGATCCTAACCGATCAGGGGTCGCAGTTCATGAGTGAACTGTTACATTGTCTCTGGGATGCATGCGGTGTACAGCACCGGCGCACTACCCCTTACCATCCCCAGACAAATGGATTATGTGAGAGGTTTAACGGTACCCTGAAGCAGATGCTTCGGACCTTTATAGAGGCGGAGGGGAAAGACTGGGAGATTAAGTTACAGCAGTTGCTGTTTGCCTACCGAGAGGTACCGCAGGAATCTACAGGCTTCTCCCCCTTCGAGCTACTATATGGCCGCAGAGTACGTGGACCTCTGGACCTATTCCGTGAGGGATGGGAAGGGGAGGCTACTGCTACTGATGCTTCAGTGATCGAGTATGTAGTAGATCTCCGAGACCGGTTAGAGATGCTCATGGGGGTGGCCCCGGCATGCCCGTAGCAGAGAATTCATCCCAGGACAGCAGGTGCTGGTTCTCAAACCCACTCGGGAGAACAAGCTGATGGCTGCCTGGTCGGGACCGTACCCGGTTATCCGAAAGGTGAATGAGTACAACTACGTTGTACAGGTAGAGCCTGAGAGGCACAAGACATATCACATTAACATGTTGAAAGAGTACAGAGCACCGAGTATGGGAGCAGTGATGGCCATTTGTAGCCCAATGCTGGAGGATCCGGCGAGCAATGCTCTGCCTGATCTCCTAGGGGAGGCTAGGCAGGGGAACACTGTGGAGCAGGTGGAGATAGGGGCACAGTTGAGTGCTAGGCAGAAGGGAGAAGCCAGGGACATGCTAGCTAAGTTTAGCGCCCTCTTCACTGACAGGCCAGGGACCACACATCTCACAAAACACCCAGTGCACACAGGGGACCTGCAGCCTCTGCATAAGCATGCTTATAGAGTGTCAGCAGAGGTCAGGACAAGTATGGAGAGGGAAATAGAGGAGATGCTGACCCTAGGGGTAATTACTCCATCCCAGAGCCCTTGGGCAAGTCCGGTAGTCCTAGTCCCTAAGAAGGACAAGAGCACCTGGTTTTGTGTGGACTACCGGTTGCTCAACGCTGAGACGGTGTCAGATGCTTACCCCATGCCCCGCATGGATGAGTTACTGGATGAACTCATGGGGGCAAAGTATCTGACCACCATGGATTTGAGCAAAGGCTATTGGCAAATCCCACTGACCCTGAAAGCTAGGGAGAAGTCAACATTCGTCACTCCAAGTGGCCTCTATGAGTTTTTAGTGATGCCATTTGGGGTGAAGAATGCCCCGGCTACCTTCCAACGCCTGGTCAATAGGTTGCAGAGCTATGCCAGGGCTTACTTAGATGACATTGCTGTCTTTAGTAGTTCCTGGGAATCCCACTTAGAACATGTAGCAGCGGTGCTGGATAGGATCAGGGAGGCTGGGCTTACCTTGAAACCCACTAAGTGTATGGTAGGGATGGCAGAGGTCCTGTACTTAGGGCACAGGGTGGGTGGAGGGCACCTCAAACCAGAGCCAGCCAAGGTATAAGCCATAGTTCAGTGGCCTGTTCCATAAACAAAGAAACAGGTCATGGCATTTTTGGGCACCGCAGGGTACTATAGGAAATTTGTCCCACAGTACAGCGCCATGGCCAAACCCCTGACTGATCTGACTAAGAAGCAACTGCCTGTGCTTATTACCTGGACTCCTGCCTGTGAAACTGCTTTCCAGGCACTGAAAATTGCGCTTGCTGGAGCCCCCATACTGGCTGCCCCAGAATATACCAAGCATTTTCTCATTCAGACTGATGCCTCAGACTTTGGTATTGGAGCTGTACTGAGCCAGGTGGGAGACGACGGTAGAGAGCATCCTGTGGTGTATCTCAGTCGCAAACTGCCCCCCAGGGAGGTGGCATATGCCACCATTGAGAAGGAGTGCTAGGCCATTGTGTGGGCACTCAAAAAACTCCAGCCGTAAGTATATGGAAGGGCTTTCATGGTCATCACAGACCACAACCCCCTGAGTTGGCTGCAAAGGGTATCAGGGGAGAATGCCTAGTTGCTGAGATGGCGCTTAGCTTTACAAGAATTTGAATTTACCATTCAGCACAAAAAGGGTAGTGAAAACAGCAACGCTGATGGACTTTCACGTCAGGACTATCCCTCTGAGACTGAATTAATTAATTGTGCCAGCAGTGCCCCACTCCCCGTTAGGGCCAGTGGGCCACAGGTCACCCATAAAGAAGGGGAGGTATAGAGGGAGAAAGGGGGTGGCCCGGAATTAAAGGGGTTGCACCCCATTTGGCAATCACCTGACCTCACCAGGGAGACAAGGGGTTAACTGGGCTGCAGTCCAGAAATGTGGTTATAACATGAAAATGTATATTCCCCTGTCCCCATGCTTTATTGTGTTATCTGGTTATATCGGTGTCTGCATCACACATACACTGGGATACATCCGGGAGGGCAAGGGTTAATAGTTCATTAATGATTATAGCCCTTTGTGTAATTGTCCCACCTTTTCAGGCACCATTTTGCAGAGTCCCATAGGCCGCCATTAGAGCTCAATGCATTTCAATGGCGGATCTTGCTGTTTTGGACCAGTTTCCCTCGAAGACCAGCAGGTGGCGTCCAAGAGGAGGAGCGGCGGTTTCCCATTGTAAGTCAATGGGCTCATTGACTTCAATGGAGATTCCTCGACGGCGCTTTCCAGGAATGAGTTGGCTGCTGTCCAAACCGCAAAACCGCAAAGCGGATACTTTGTCTGAAAAAGAGCTTTGATCACTGTTAGTCAAGTTCAACGTTAAGTGGCGTGGGAATCTCCAGTTCTAGGGCACCCAGAAATAAAATTCTTTTTGCCCCTAGTTCCTAGACCTCCCCCCACTCGACCACCACCGGGTCCCCGTATCCTAGACCCCAAGAAGGGTCGTGCCGAGAGAGAGGGTCGCGCCATAGGTTCCAATGGCGGTGGCAGTAACAGCTCAGGAATTTGACTAAGTGCGAAAAGCTACAAACCATGAATCCATACCTCCGGTTCCGGAGGGTCCTGAGGGCCAGGGTTTGGGGTACCTGTAGGCACTGCTGCGGCATGGCTGCAGAACCATCCTTGACCCTCTCTGACCAACTCGACGGAGTATGGACCCCCTTGAAGGTTCGGGAATTCTCCCATAGACTCCAATGGCGGCCAATTTCCATTGACCGGCTATGGCGGAGAAACCCCATAGACTTCAACTGCGGCGATGCCCCGTTGAAAGTCTATGGCGGCGGATTCCCATAGCCGCCAACGGCGGTGGTTTGCCATTGAAAGTCTATGGCGGCGGAGCCGTTGTTTTCAATGGGGATTTAGTAAAAGCCGTGATTTAATTTACAGCGGAGATTTTTGTATTAAAATAGGAAACGGTTTAAGTGGTATTTGTGTAACTCCAGTTCCGAAGGTTGAAGCGGGCTGAAACTCGGACCATATGGTGTCCCAGTTCCGGCATTAAAATCTGGTAGTTTGGACCCGCTAGACCCAACGGAACCACATATTTTAATATGTTTGTGATTTACCTTTAATACTGTATCCCACGGCAGGGATAAAACCCAGAGGAAATTCCTTCGGACAAAGGGAAGAATTTAAGTACTGTTCAAAGGATTTTATCACCCTCACTGTTTACCTGAGGGCGGAGACGACTCAAACCAGAGCAGTCTGTGAGCATCACATTTTACACCTTCCAACAAAGAGTATCCTGCCAGAAATTCCATTTGGTAGACTGGCTGGCATTCCTGATGTAAATGTGGGGCTACAGAAATGAGACCCCAGGGTCCTAGTGCGCATGAGCTAACTAGCAGGGGGGCATGGATTAAAATGTATTCCCACGTTAAAGATTGGATACAGCTAATTGTTGTCCAATCACCTGTACTTAATGTTAAGGATAGGGTTACAAAAGATATGTAAACTGTGGTAACCCCTATATCCATTGTCTTCTATACCATCTTGATTGTTACCTGATTGCTGGAGAATTGCTATTCGATACTTCTCATTCCCCACCCCCCAAGTAAGTGGTACTTCTTGCCTGTTACTGTACTATATTGCTGTGTTCACCTATTTAAGGAATAAATACAGTATACTTTATTATATCTAAGCCTCGTTCAGTTCAACCCAGTTATTTGGTGTATTATTATAGCCTGGCACAAAGCTGCCGTCACACTGACTAATACTGCTTAGTCCCTAACCAATCGTGGGAGAACTAAACTCTTTCCCCACTTTACCCAGTGTACCTGCAGCAGGTCTCCTTTCAGTCTCTCACAGGGCTGTCTGTGTGTGTCTTCAGATCAGTCTACAGCAGCGTCTCTCACCCTCACTGTATAACTCTCAACAGTGTGTGTCTGGCAGCATGGGGGGGGGTGGAATCTCTGTATCACTTCCTGACTATACAGGCTAGGCTAATTAGCTCATTAACTCTCAGCTGAACCGACCTTTCCAAGAGGATTAATTCAATGAGAGCTGTAAAGTCCCACAACTGCCCCATTATAACCCTTAGAGGGCAGTGATGGCATCACAATATATATATATACACTGGCGACACACTTTATTCGAGCTCGGCTAGTCCCACGAATTCGGGTATACCCGGGTGTATTGAGGTTTGTGACTGTTTTCTGCCCGAGTGCATTGAGGTATTTTCCAAGCAGGGATTGAAGCATTTTATTCCCGCTGGCTTCAATACTGCACAGTATATATATATATACTGCACTACAATTCATGAATTTATGCCAACTGGTAGACACGCGAAGCATTGCAGCCTATTAAATCCTAATCATTATCATTTAACAGATCAGCCGCCCGTCAGCCAGGCATGAACCCAGGCTGGGAAGGCAAACGCAACGGGGCTTGTCAGAGGTGAGGAGCGGCGCATTCCAGGTATCTGCCAGGTACATACTGGGTATTTGCTCGAATAAAGTGTGTCGGTGCAGTATATATATATATATAGTGAAAACATGAGAACAAGGCACTCCGTCAGGTAGATATAGGTGGGTGCTAGTCCTATAAAAATAAAATAGGCTATACGATACCGTGTAAGCAGATATCAGAGGCAGCACTCCAGTAGATAGTCAAAAAAATGGTATTTAATGTGACATATAAACCAACGTTTCGGTCCTCCACACGGGACCTTTCTCAAGGTGATGAGGTCCCGTGTGGAGGACCGAAACGTTGGTTTATATGTCACATTAAATACCATTTTTTTGACTATCTACTGGAGTGCTGCCTCTGATATCTGCTTACACGGTATCGTATAGCCTATATATATATATATATATATATATATAAATATATATATATATACTGTATACAGTGCTCGACAAACCCGGTCGCCAACTCGCCAGCTGCATTCGGATATTGGCTTGTGGCCAGTAACTTTTCCCCTGTTCTGCAAAAAAAAATCCCCTGCTCGGAAAAAAAAAATTAAAAAATCCCCTGTTCGAAAAGAAAAAAAATCCCTTTAGCTGATAGCTGATTGGCTGTGACGCGGGATGTTGCCAGGACTTCAAACCGCCCTTTCTTCTCTGCACGGGTAAGTAATGATGGGGGGAGTGGGTGTGCGCATGTGTCTGCTGCTGCTGCTGCTCCTCCTCCTCCTCCTACTCTTCTATATATCCTTCTTTATAATTGTGTCAGCTCCTGTAACTTACAAGACCTGCACTGATCCGGTCATGGAGGATTTTGAACAGATGCCCGAGGTGGGGGGAATTTAATGCACTTTAAAATATTTATATATATATACACTGATACATCCTGCCTGGCGCTCCCGCTGTCCACGCGGGTCGGGAGATACCGCCCCCCCCCTCCGGCACTCTCCCGCTGTGCACGCGGGTTGAGGGATACCCCCCCACCTCTGGCGCTCTCCCGCTGTGCACGCGGGTCGGGAGATATCGCCCCCCCCCCTTCGGCACTCTCCCGCTGTGCACGCGGGTTGGGGGAAACCCCCCCACCTCTGGCACTCTCCCGCTGTGCGCGCGGGTCGTGAGATACCCCACACCTCCGGCACTCTCCCGTTGTGCGCGGGGGTCGGGAGATACCGCCCCCACCTCCGGCACTCTCCCGCTGTGCGCATGGGTCGGGAGATACCGCCCCCACCTCTGGCACTCTCCAGCTGTGCGCGCGGGTCGGGAGATACCCCCCACCTCTGGCGCTCTCCTGCTGTGCGCGCGGGTCGGGAGATACCACCATCCACCCCCCCTCACCCCACCCCCCTCTGGCGCTCTCCCGCTGTCCGCGCGGAGCGAGAGATAGTAGCTGGGTGTTTCTCCCCCCCCTCTCTCCCCTCCAGCACTCCTGAGATACTGTGTGGGTGTGTGTGTGCAGGACACCAGAGGTAACCCCCCAGTCAGTCATCCCACCCTGTCATCCAGTCAGTCACCCATCCCACCCCCCACCCAGTCAGTAATCCCACCCCCACCCAGTCACCCCCCACCAAGTCAGTAATCCCACCCGTCACCCCGTCACCCAGTCACCCAGTCAGTAATCCCACCCGACCCAGTCAGTAATCCCACCCAGTCACCCAGTCAGTAATCCCACCCAGTTAGTAATCCCACCCCCCACACAGTCACCCAGTCAGTAATCCCACCCCCCACCAGTCACCCAGTCAGTAATCCCACCCCCCACCCAGTCACCCAGTCACCCAGTCAGTAATCGCACCCCCACCCAGTCACCCAGTCAGTAAATCAGTAATCCCACCCCCCACCCAGTCACCCAGTTAGTAATCCCACCCCCCACCCAGTCACCCAGTCAGTAATCCCACCCCACCCAGTTACCCAGTCACCCAGTCAGTAATCCCACCCCCACTAGTCACCCAGTCAGTAATCCCACCCCCACCCAGTCACCCAGTCAGTAATCCCACCCCCCACCCAGTCACCCAGTCAGTAATCCCACCCCCACCCAGTCACTCAGTCACCCAATCAGTAATCCCACCCCCCACCCAGTCAGTAATCCCACCCCCACCCAGTAATCCCACCCAGTCACCCAGTCACCCAGTCAGTAATCCCACCCAGTCACCCAGTCAGTAATCCCACCCAGTCACCCAGTCAGTAATCCCACCCAGTCACTCAGTCAGTAATCCCACCCAGTCACCCAGTCAGTAATCCCCACCAAGTCAGACCCCCCCCCCACCCAATCCCCCAGCCAGTCACCCCCCCCATCAGTCAATCACCCCCCATCAGTCAGTCACCCCCCCCCCACCCCCTCTCCCACTCTCTGTCTCTTTCCCTTGGTCTCTGGGTCTCTTTACTTTGGTCTCTGTGTCTCTTTCTCTTGGTCTCTGTGTCTCTTTCTCTTGGTCTCTGGGTCTCTTTTTCTTGGTCTCTGGGTCTCTTTCTCTTGGTCTCTGGGTCTCTTTCTCTTGGTCTCTGGGTCTCTTTCTCTTGGTCTCTGGGTCTCTTTCTCTTGGTCTCTGGGTCTCTTTCTCTTGGTCTCTGGGTCTCTTTCTCTTGGTCTCTGGGTCTCTTGGTCTCTGGGTCTCTTTCACTTGGTCTCTGGGTCTCTTTCACTTGGTCTCTGGGTCTCTTTATCTTGGTCTCTGGGTCTCTTTCTTTTGGTTTCTTGGTCCCTGGGTCTCTTTCTCTTGGTCTCTGGGTCTCTTTCTCTTGGTCTCTGGGTCTCTTTCTCTTGGTCTCTGGGTCACTGGGTCTCTTTCTCTTGGTCTCTGGGTCTCTTTCTCTTGGTCTCTGGGTCACTGGGTCTCTTTCTCTTGGTCTTGGTCTCTTTCTCTGGGTCTCTTTCTCTGTGTCTCTGGGTCTCTTTCTCTGGGTCTCTGGGTCTCTTTCTCTGGGTCTCTGGGTCTCTCTCTGGGTCTCTGTGTCTCTTTCTGTGGGTCTCTGGGTCTCTGTCTCTGGGTCTCTGTCTCTTTCTCTGGGTCTCTGTCTCTTTCTCTTTGGGTCTCTGGGTCTTTTTCTCTGTCTCTCTCTCTGTCTCTCTCTCTGTCTCTCTCTCTGTCTCTGTCTCTCCCACACTCTGGATCTGGATATCTTATTTACCCTATATATATCTTAACTGTACTATACTTCTCTTGGTTATCTTATAGTTTCCTGTCTTCTGTCTTTGCCCTGCATTTATAGTTTTTGGTCTTCTACTTTGCCTTTGTTTTATGTTCTAGATACTTTGTCTGTCATAACCTGTTTCTGCCATAGCATGTTTCTGCCATGGTCCTAATTATAAATAAATGTATTTGCTTGTATTAGGCTTGTCCCATCCTGTTCCTTGCTTCCCAGCCCTGTTCCTGCAAATCAGTCTTGTTCTTGTCCTGTCCCTGTGATCCAGTCCAATTCCTGCCTCCTCGCTGCCGACCTCCTAGTAGGCTCTGGCACATCACATAATACTGGTGACATCATACTGAGTTGCAGATGTTTGTGTATCACTGTGTATGTGTCTGCGTGTGTGTGGGTATCTCTGTGTGTGTATATATATCTGTCTCTGTATGTATGTGTGTGTGTGTGTGTGTGTCTATCTGTATCTGTGTGTGTGTGTATCCCTGTGTGTGCGTATTGGTAGCCGATCAGCCTATTACAGAGGGGGAGGGATGTAAAGCCTAACTGGCTGTCCCTGTATGAGTGACAGGCAGTTGAGCCTGTTACAGAGGTATGTGTTAAGAAATGAACACCTGTCACTCTCCCTCGGAACCCCACTGCCATTAAACTCCCCACTCCCAGTGTTTCCTGGATGAGTGAGAGGCCGCTCAGTCTAACACAAAGGGGGAGGGATGAGCAGTCTTATTGGCTGTTTCTGGGTGAGTGACAGACCACTCAGCCTTTCACAAAGGGATGTGCAGACATTCTTAGAGAAATATAGATATAGATAGATTACATTAATTAGGACATTTACATCTGTCTCTCTCTGTGTTTGTGTACAGTAAATCTGTGTGTATCTCTTGTGTGTGTGTGTGTGTGTGTGTGTGTGTGTGTGTGTGTGTGTGTGTGTGTGTGTGTGTGTGTGTGTGTGTGTGTGTGTGTGTGTGTGTGTGTGTGTGTGTGTGTGTGTGTGTGTGTATCTGTATCTTTGTGTGTGTGTGTGTGTGTGTCTCTCTGTGTGTATTTAAAATATACATGAATTACATTAATTAGGACATTAACATCCATCACTATGTGTGTGTATGTGTATCTATGTGTGTGTATCTCTCTGTGTGTATCCATGTGTCTTTGTATGTTTATTTGTGTATCTACAGTATATTTGTGTGTGTGCATATCTGTGTGTGTGTGTATCTCTGTGTGGGCATCTCCCTACTGTATGTGTGAGTTTCTCTGTGTGTACATCTGTGTTTGATTGTATCTGTGTGTGTGTGTGTGTGTGTGTGTGTGTGTGTGTGTGTGTGTGTGTGTGTGTGTGTGTGTGTGTGTGTGTGTGTGTGTGTGTGTGTGTGTGTGTGTGTGTGTGTGTGTGTGTGTGTGTGTGTGTGTGTGTATCTGTATATCTCTGTGATTGTGTGTTTATCTGTGTGTGTCTCTCTGTATGTGTGTGTGTTTAGCCGATCAGCATATCACAGAGGGGGAGGGATGTGCAGCCTCATTGGCTTAGATTGTTGCTAAACAACTCTGTAACAGCTGAAACGTTGAACATATATATATATATATATATATATATATATATATATATATATATATATATATATATATATATATATATATATATAGGGAAGAAACGACCTAGGCGGAGTAAAAATCTAAAATATCTAAAAAATAACAAACAGTATTCCACTCACATGCTGTGAAATAAATTCAGGCAGTTGAGAGTTTAAATGAGTCTCTCACGAGTCACGAGAGGTGGGTATTTATACCCAGGGTAGGGAGAGGTTAAGGTATTATCCCCTGAGGAAGCCCAAGTGGAGAAACGCGTAGGGCAGACATTTCCAGTTGTGCAGTTTGAGACGCGCTGTGGACAGGTCTTGTTACCGGAGCAGAGGCAGCGCACTGACGTCATTGGAAGACGAACTCTCGCGAGAGTCGGAGCCGGAGCACATGACGCGGAAGTGGTCCAGTACTGCAGCAGTGCAAAGAACCGGAGAGAGACAGATACGAGTGTGAGAGACTCATTTAAACTCTCAACTGCCTGAATTTATTTCACAGCATGTGAGTGGAATACTGTTTGTTATTTTTTAGATAGATTTTATTAAAAGGTTTTACACTATACCTTGTTCTATTGTCCCTTTTCCACTCCACCCCCCCCCCCCCCCGTTTCCCTCCCCCCCCTCCCGGTGAGTTTCATCCCTTGCAAAGGTATCGTCTAGCAGCAGACGGACGGTGATTCTGCAGCAGCTTTCTGGAGTAACCAGTGAAAGTGAAGTGAATGAGACACTTAGAAATCGCAAGGACAACCAGAGGCAGAGTTCCTGAGTCCCATTGAGGATTAAATGCTTTAATTTGCTGAACTAAGTGTAAGTGCATATCTTACCACCTAATATCCAAAAATTACAGACATACTGCCCTATGATATTTTTCTCTTTGTTTCTTTCCTGGCTTATTTGCGCCTAGGTCGTTTCTTCCCTGTATTATCCATTGCGGCAAGTGTGGAGCCGCAGACCTAATCGGCAGCATCTGAGTAGGGTCAGATTTTAAGGTATATCACCTCTCGTTTGACTGATTGGCCAAGTGTAGTTATCATTGCAACTGCATCTAAGCAAGTGTTTGGAATTTGCGCTGTTTGTATCTTGTATATATATATATATATATATATATATATATATATATATATATATATATATATATATATATGCAAATATAACTGTATGCTCATCTGCATGTCTTAGGCAGGTCTGCAACCCCGCCTTTCCCCATCATCACCCAGCATACATCACTTCCACTACAGCAAGGGATTCTGGGAAATGACATGCAAATGAGCACACAGTGTCACTTTTTGCCTCAATAACCATTTTTAACATGGTTCCCTATAGGCTTAAGCTTGCTGCATGGTCACAGCTTTGAGCACAGCCAGGGTTAAGGTGCATACCCAGAAAGCCACCCACAGACAGCTGTTTCGACCTTGATGGGTCTCATCAGTGTGGGGTTGATTTTACTGGGAATGCAAGAGAGGCTATGGGATAGGCTAAACCATAATACTGAGTTAAGTTATGGTGAGTAAAAAAAGTGACAAAAACCCTCCACAGGAAAGCAAATATGCAAATATAACTGTATGCTCATCTGCATGTCTTAGGCAGGTCTGCAACCCCGCCTTTCCCCATCATCACCCAGCATACAGCACTTCCACTGCAGCAAGGGATTCTGGGAAATGACATGCAAATGAGCACACAGTGTCACTTTTTGCCTCAATAACCATTTTTAACATGGTTCCCTATAGGCTTAAGCTTGCTGCATGGTCACAGCTTTGAGCACAGCCAGGGTTAAGGTGCATACCCAGAAAAACCCCCACAGACAGCTGTTTCGACCTTGATGGGTCTCATCAGTGTGGGGTTGATTTTACTGGGAATGCAAGAGAGGCTATGGGATAGGCTAAACCATAATACTGAGTTAAGTTATGGTGAGTAAAAAAAGTGACAAAAACCCTCCACAGGAAAGCAAATATGCAAATATAACTGTATGCTCATCTGCATGTCTTAGGCAGGTCTGCAACCCCGCCTTTCCCCATCATCACCCAGCATACAGCACTTCCACTGCAGCAAGGGATTCTGGGAAATGACATGCAAATGAGCACACAGTGTCACGTTTTGCCTCAATAACCATTTTTAACATGGTTCCCTATAGGCTTATATATATATACAGTGCTTGACAAATCACCCAAAAATCTACTCGCCAAACCAAAAATCTACTCGCCACCTAGCCCTGCCCCCAGCCCCTCCCCAGGCCCTGCCCCCAGCCCCTCCCCAGGCCCTGCCCAAGCCCCTCCCCTAGCTCCGCCCCCAGCCCCGCTTAAAATTTTTTTAAAGCAAATTCCTAGTAAAACAACATTCTTTTTTGACATAAGTTTATTTATTGTATTACATTTATACTTTACTACAATTAGTCCTTGTTACGTGTGTGTTTGTGTGTGTGACTAGTTTCCTGCACCCGTTAACCAGTGTCTGGACGCCCCCTCTTCACAATATCTAAAGCAGCAATCCCGCCTGGGATCTTACCTGATCCGCAGTCCCTCAATGTCCAGGTACCCTCATACCCGCAATGTTATATGTTGAAGGGGAGGTGTTCCCTACCTGTCTTCTGGGTTAGGGGGGATTCCGATGTCTCCCGTGTGAAGCTCCAGAGTCAGATCTGGAAGAAAGCAGTATCGGTTATTTCGGTGTAGACAGCAAAAGAAATTCCAGAGAAACATGAGCAGCAGCACACCCGGTGGACAAACAATGGAACTGTGAAAGAGGGAGAGCAAACTAGATATGTCCCTGAAATACAACAAGGAGGGGAGAGCAGACAGAGAGAGAGAGAGACAGCAGGAATAGGAAGAGACAGAGTGTGACCGCAAGGAAAGGAGAAGACAGAGGGATAACAATGAGGAAGGGAATGAAGAGCAGTGTGCACATGGGTCAGGAGGGAGGGCAATGAGAGGAAACTGAGAGACAGCAAAGTTAGGAGGAGACAGATGAGAGGATGGAGTATAGTGTGCTCAGAGAGGAGCAAGCACAGTAAGGCAGGGAGTAAAAAGAGAGGGAAGAAAAGAGTGCAAATAAGAGAAGGGCATGATGGAGGAGGGAGGGGAGGAGATACAGCAAGGAGGGGAGAGAGAGAGAGACAGCAAGGAGAGGAGGAGACAGTTGGATGATGAGGAGGGAGTGTATTGTGTACAGAGAGGAACAGACACCGTAAGGCAGGGAGTGCAAAGAGAGGGGGTAAGGCAAGGAGTGCAAACAGAGGAGATGAGAGAGTGCAAAGAGGAGCAGGGCATGATGGAGGGGACAGAAAGGTAGGGAATAGGGGACAAGAGAAAGCAATGGCATTACAGGGAGGGTTGAAAACAAAGAGTAATGTTTAAATAATAGCCTTTAAGATCAGCTAGATCGGCGTATGTAACGCCGAGTATAGCTAGTATATATAATTAAAAAACATACACGCATATGTATGTACTACAGTATGCATGTCTGTAAATATAGTTTACTATTCAGCACAAAGCACGAGGGGCTTACATTTGTCATTGTTGTGATATCAACTATTTAGTCTGCAAAGTTCAGTGACCTTATTATTTAATTCCACAAAGTAACTCCTGCACAGAACTTTCACATGGAACACTCGACTGGCTTAGCTATAGAGTCTTCCAGAGACACACTATTTGTCTCATTTAGTAAATTCCGATAGAAAAAAATGTCACGATTTTCAATTCCCCATTTTTGACAGCGTTGCTATCACGGTATGCAGAAAGCCCCGAATACATGTGAGAGCAACATTTGCAAACATTGCGAGTAGCTGGCAACTACATGATCGGCCCTCTGAAAAGGGCTCACCCGGCATGTTGATTCTGCTGCAGAGAGAGAGACACTTCTCCCTGTGCAAATCTTGGCCGAAATAAAACATTTTTAATTTAAATGTTATTACTAGTGTAGATGAACAGGGGGTCTCCGAAGCAGAACCGCGTTGTTTTCAGGTCCGGGGACATCCTGCTTCTCGAGATACAGGCCCTGTTATTGGGTGCCGTATCTTCTATGCATTGAAATGTCCCGGTCACGTGACGTGGGACATTTGCATACATACTAGATACCGGCACCCCATAACGGGGCCTGTAGCTTGGAAAGCAGTCCCCGTTCCTGAAAACAACACGGTTATGTTCCGGACACCCCCTGTTACATAGTTACATAGTTACATAGTAGATGAGGTTGAAAAAAGACATAGGTCCATCAAGTTCAACCTATGCTAAATTTAGACAACAGATACTTTATCCTATATCTATACTTACTTATTGATCCAGAGGAAGGCGAACAAAAACCCCCAGTGTCATATCATCCAATGATATCTCATAAGGGGAAAAATAAATTCCTTCCTGACTCCAAGAATTGGCAATCGGATTAATCCCTGGATCAACATCCTTCCCATGTATATATCCCTGTATACCTTTCCCATCTAAAAAGATGTCCAACCTTTATTTGACCAAATCTATTGTATCTGCCATCACAGTCTCCATGGGTAATGAATTCCACATTTTAACTGCCCTTATTACCAGTGGTTGACAAATCACCAAAAAATCTACTCGCCACACAAAACAATCTACTCGCCACCTAGTACCAAACGTGTGCTGCTTGGGCCAATATTTACTCGCCCGGGGGTTAAATCCACTCGCCCGGGGCGAGCAAATGTATAGGTTTGTCGAACACTGCTTATTACTGTTCATCTATACTAGTAATAACATTTATATTAAAATATGTAGTAAGCACCAATACACAACCCACCCCTTGTGCCCCCACATAAAACCATTATTTATTTATTTGAACACACGATTGATAACATAGGCCGGCAGGGGTCCCCGGGTTTTCCCCATGGCCGTCCGGGGGTCCTCTGGTGGTCCCCATGGGTCCCCACTAGCCTGCGGTACCATTTGAGTTGTTAAAAAATATAAAGATGACCTCTATTTCAATAAATACACCCCCCCAAAAAAAAAAACATACAGTACAGTAATGTGCAAAATAACTATTATCCAGATATGGATAATAGATCATTTGCCTATTATTAAACAAAACATTAGCCAGGCAGCATAAATAAAGTAAATAAAACCATTCTACTTACCCCTCTACTTACTTACACAGGGAGTCCACAACTCCTTTTTTGTCATATTGATTGGGCAATAAATTTTTCACTTTTACCACCTGTGTCCCATTTTTTTGGGCAGTGCGCTGCTGTGTGCATTTTTTTGACTTCTACTGGCTGCTGGACACGCCATCAAGATAGATCGTTTGGCTCAAGGAGTGGGTAAGATATAAAGAAGATCATCTGATTGAGAACAATATTTGCTACAGACTTTGGTGAGTTTTTTTCTGGACTTTATCACATTGTTGTCTCCAATGAGGTGCAGCAAAGTGGGATTATTATCATTTTTCTGTTACCTTCAGGAGATATATTAAAAGGCAAGTTGAGCCATTATTTCTCACCTAGTAGCATATCCACTCCTACAATAGAAGCCATTATCTTCACGATATTCATTATGGATTATTGTTAATTGTATCTCCAGGACTATTCTACATATTCTGTAATATTAAATCTGGAAAATTACAGATACAAATAGTACAGCACTGTGTGGCTATGAAACATACATTTTCACTAATAAAAGCTATGGGTATACCTGTAGAAATTATCACACAACATGAAGGAGGTGGTAATATTGGAAATATCATAATAAACAGTTTACTTTTGGCCTTAATGATGATTTTTCTTTGGTTTGTTTCTTGGAGGAAAGATAAATGCTTCGAATTATTGCTTCTATTTTTAAGTCTTTTATTATAGCGGCACTTATTATATTGCTACCATACGTAATGAACCCTTATTATTTTGAACTAATAATGTTTTACATACAGCATACGGTACATTTCTGAATGTTTGGCCCAAAAGATAATACAGTTGTTTTCCCTGTTCTTTGATTTCACTTCATCAGTCATGTTATTTCTGTGCTACCATGGGTGATGTGGTAACTTGATGCATTGGACTTGACAATGCTATTATGTAGTATTAATTGCTTATTGCTATTAGTTATGAGAACTGTTTCTTAATGTTGTAATATGGATACAGTGTTCTGTCTATTTTTTGTTGTGGTTATATGCATATACTATTGTTTTTTTTTTGTCTCCTTTGAGGATGGAAATGTGTGTATAAAAAAATCCTTTTTTACATTTTAATTGTTCTCAATCATTAGGTATACACTATCTAGGTGTTATTGTCATACTACACATTACACACAGTTGTTTAGGTTATATTGTGGGGTATTCTGTTTGTAAGTAGCAGATTTTTCTTACACCTGGGGAATACTGGTCTATTAAGACATATATCCCTCCATTACAGAGGCAAATGTGAAGTCTCACTGTGTTAGAACCTGCAAATGGGCCATACCATGGCAGGGCTGCAGGTTATAACACTTTGGCCAAAGCGTTTAACTGCATGACCTTTACTTATGAGAAGACAGATAAGTATTTAACTATATCTTTTGTCATATTGGATGTAGCATTGGGGATTTTTGTATTTTGTTTGTTTGTAAGACACTGTATGAATAGGGGCATGTGACAGGGTGAAGACACTATGTGATAGCTATGCGTGGAAAACATACCTCTGACTTCTAAAACCAGCAATCAGAGGGTTAACACAAACAGAGTTTACCTGGGCAATCAGGCCTTAATTGAATGTAGCTGTCAGGCAGCTTTATAAGAATGCAACTGCTAGTAGTAGGGGGCTCTCTCTCTCTGTCTCCATGTCTGCTGCTGATGAGAACACTGCTCACACAGGCGCTGCTGGTCTTCACCTGGGTCTTTAATGTTAGCAGTTTGATTTATTTGTGATTGTTGTCACTTATGAAATGTATTAGGATGTGTCAACAAGGGCACCAAAGCCCACATCACTCCCTGATCAGAAGGGAGTGAGGACTGACCCCCACGAAATGGCCCCATTAAGACACTTTGGGGCCTATGCAGAGAGCAGCGAATTTTAAAATTGGCGAATTTATTAAAAAGTAGCTTTTTTGGAGAGTTTTATTCTCCATATGCAGAAAAGTGCGAATTCTGCTATGTTTAACATGGATGCGTGTGGCGAGTTTAAATTGGCGAGATGCGCGCTTCAGAAACGTGTAAAAACAAATTCGCGCCTTTTTTTTCCCATTGCAATGGCCGCGAGCGGCAGCTTCTTGCCAATTTTTTCTGGCGAGGCAAAAAGGAGACAATCGCGCCATTTTATTGGCGCGAACAGCCGCTAGATGCCGTTCGCGCCTCTCTGCATTAGGATATTTTTAAAACTGGCGAGATTGAGGTTCTCGCCAGCCGCGAGGCGAGTTTTAGAAATATAAAAGAAAAATTGGCGCGTTTTTCGGAACTCGCCATTTTCTGCTGTTTTCTGCGCGATTTTCTCCAAAAAATGGCGAATTTCGAAATAGCGCTGCTCTCTGCATAGGCCCCTATATGATTTAACCCTTTTAGGCTGCGCTTATAGTGCCGGCGACTGTGACACCAGGCTACAGTCGCTGGAAAATCAAATTGACTTGACTTCCAGCGATCGCGAACACGCCATCGCATCGCTTCTACTATAAGCGCATGCGACTGTGGCAATACATTTGATATGTCGCGACGTCGCGTCGCCTGCACTATAAGCGCAGCCTAATGCTAACACACAGCTGGTTTGTTTTCTACTTGTTTTTGGCTGAATAAAAGACGTGCTCAGAAGTACCCTCATGTATCCTCCTCTTCACTGCGACAGGATACTAATTGGGTACTCACATATTTTTACGTTTCTCATTTTATATATAGAAATATACTGTACAGTAAATGAAAACTTTCTTTGTGGTCAGTATTATATTTTATGGGTTAGGAATTAATATTTACATGGTTTTATTTTGTATGTATCTGTTATTCACAGATTTGTTTTTTGTATTAAAATGCACATACTTTTTAATACATTCTCGATTCCTTAGTATACAGTACTTGGTATTTTTAATGTGCGGAAATGGAGGAATGTGGATAGAGAATTAGGGCCTCATGCAGTAAGCCCCGATCCAACATTTTCGGTAAGGGTTGCGGATTGGTGGCTAACAGGCCATTTTTTGGCGATTTGCCCTCGCAGTATTCAGTAAGGGCCGAATCCTTCCGATCCCTGCCGAAGCACTGCGAAAGCAAAGCTGCCGATGAACTGTGGCGATACAGCCTGGCTCCCGATAAGGCTCCCGATAAGCCTTTGGTGCCGATAGATGTTTGCAGCTGAGAGAGACAAGCCACTCTCTCAGCGCAAACATCGGCAAAAAAAAAGTATTTAAAAACAACTTTTACTCATAGTGTACATGTGCAGGGGGTCTTCGGAGCTGAACCGCGTTGGTTTGAGGTCCGGGGACCCCCTGCCCCCCGAGATACAGGCCCCTTTATGAGGTGCTGGTATCCCTCGGCATTTAAAGGTCCCGATCACGTGACCGCGACCTGTAAACAAACCAGAGGGATACCGGCACCCCATAAAGGGGCCTGTATCTCGGGGGGCAGGGGGTCCCCGGACCTCAAACCAACGCGGTTCTGCTCCGGAGACCCTCTGCACATGTACAGTATAAATAAAACACACACACATCAATAAAGACTCGTTCCTTACCTTGGCGGCTATGTGCAACGGTAATGAAGCAGCATGAATGTCTTTTTAATTATACTGTACAGTGAGCAGGGGGTCCCCTGAGCTGAACCGCATTGCTTTGTGGAGCAGGGACCCCCTGCTTCCCGAGTTACAGGCCCCGGTATGTGTCATCGGGTGGCAGTGTCGCCGCCATGTTTATAGCGTCCCCGCAATAAACATGGCGTCCACACTGTAACCGATGGCCCAAACCGGGGCCTGTAACTCAGGAGGCAGGGGGTCTCTGAGCCACAAATAAATGCGCTTCAGCTCAGGGGGCCTCCTGCTTCCGCACAATATTATTAAAATACATTAATGCTGCTTCATTACCATAGCGGATAGCCGCTAAGGCAATGAAGGGGTTAACGCATAGTAGCATGTTTATTGGGGACAAATGCCCCCAATAAACATAGCAGCAATACACAACATACAGTATAGTAATGGGCAGAATGACTATTATCCACAAATGGATAATAGAGCAGTTGTCCATTTAAAATACATACACAACAATAAAGACATTAAATACATATAGCACTCACCCATGTCCCACTGCCACGATGAAGGCCATCCTCATCTTCATCCTGCCCATGCCCCATCCGCTTCTGCAAAACAAACACAAGATTTACAACATCCAAATTAATGTCCCCTAACCCCTTAATCACCATAGCGGTTATTAACCGCTACAGTTATTAAGGGGTTAAGCCACCATCACCCACATACCCTCCCCCACAAAGCCCCCCAACCACCCTCACCCAATACCCACAGGGGAGTCCTACCAAATACCCTTGGGCCTAATACCCCCTCCCCCAGCACATACAGTACAATAATGTGCCAAATAACTATTATCCACATAGGGATAATACATTATTTGGCCATTATTAAACACATTCAATACCGTTAAAATGTAAAGAAAATTGTACTAACCTCATCAATAAGAAGTCTCCGTCGCCAGCATCATCCTTGGGGTCCGTTGCCAACATTATAAATAGCCACAACATTTGAATATCATTAACATAACACTGAACCCCTTAATCACCTTATCGGGTACTAACCTGAAAGGTAATTAAGGGGTGAAGCCATCCTGCAATGCCTACAACAGTTATGCATAACATCCTCAGTGAAATAAATACCCATTGCCTAACCAAATTCCATTTAATCATTCAATCTGTAGGCTCACATGCCTCATAAAACATTGCATTTACAGTGTATACATGTAGCATAACATGTAAACTGCATGTACACGCTGCAAATCAATGTTAACAATACAATAATCCCACTCAAATCGCCATACATCACAAGAAGTATATTATTTAATCCAATAAACTCACCATCAATGAATTACCACACATCACTTACATCCCTAAACAATTAAAATACCATCCATACCAATTACACAATGAACTAAAGCTATCCTAACAGAGAACAACTTCAAAACATAGAAAAAAGTACACCAACAATTACAATATACTAAAGCAAGGCTTTCCATATCCTACTGTACGGCCTGGAAGCCCAAAACTTACATCTGTCTAAAAATAAAATACATTTAGCACACATCAATGCATAGCCACAATGATTAACAATACAGAATAAGAAGCTTTAACAACACTATCATTTCTTACCCTGTATATATATCTGTACACATACATACAGACATACATACAGTGGGAAGAAATGATATGCATTATAAAAAATGAAAACATGAAAAAGCAACAAAAAAAACAGTTACATTAAGAACATTTCTTTATTTAACTTACCATTACTTGCCCCCACCGACTCCTGTTGATCAGCTTACTCACGAACCAATCCACGACACCATCCACGACACCATCCACGACACAATCCAGGAACAAATCCACGAACCAAACCAGGAACCAATCCAAGAACAAGTGCAGGAACCAATCCAGGAACCAAGCCACGAAGAAATCCACGAAACAATCCACGACACGATCCAGGAACAGGAACCCATAAAAGAAAAAAACATAACAAATTAAACATTAAAATAATAAAACATGACAACGTCATGAAATGACACATGGCCGGACTCACATGGTACTTGAACCAATCAGAGTAGGGATGGAGTTCCCACGCTCTGATTGGCTGGCTTACCATGTGAGTCCGGCCATGTGTCATTTCATGACGTTTTCTTAAAGGCAATAGCAGCAAAGCCATTCTGATTGGCTGTGGTGGCATTGCCTTTAAGTGACGTCATCAAATTTTTTTACATCGGCCAAAACACATGGTTTTCACGGCCCAATCAGGGCCGTGGGAACCATATGACGACAAATGTGACGTCATAGGCCTTTAAAAGCCTATGTCGTCTCATTTTGAAGGCAGACGCCGAGGAGGACGGACCTCCTCCTGAAGATTGAAGACCAGGGCGTGGCACCGGACGTCAAGAAGACCCCGGAACAAGGTATTTTAATACAGATTCACTAAGAATAAAACTAGTACAACCCTTGATTGTCATGTTTTATTATTTTAATGTTTAATTTGTTATGTTTTTTTCTTTTATGGGTTCCTGTTCCTGGATCGTGTCGTGGATTGTTTCGTGGATTTCTTCGTGGCTTGGTTCCTGGATTGGTTCCTGCACTTGTTCTTGGATTGGTTCCTGGTTTGGTTCATGGATTTGTTCCTGGATTGTGTCGTGGATGGTGTCGTGGATGGTGTCGTGGATTGGTTCGTGAGTAAGCTGATCAACGGGAGTCGGTGGGGGCAAGTAATGGTAAGTTAAATAAAGAAATGTTCTTAATGTAACTGTTTTTTTTGTTGCTTTTTCATGTTTTCATTTTTTATAATGCATATCATTTCTTCCCACTGTATGTATGTCTGTATGTATGTGTACAGATATATATACAGGGTAAGAAATGATAGTGTTGTTAAAGCTTCTTATTCTGTATTGTTAATCATTGTGGCTATGCATTGATGTGTGCTAAATGTATTTTATTTTTAGACAGATGTAAGTTTTGGGCTTCCAGGCAGTACAGTAGGATATGGAAAGCCTTGCTTTAGTATATTGTAATTGTTGGTGTACTTTTTTCTATGTTTTGAAGTTGTTCTCTGTTAGGATAGCTTTAGTTCATTGTGTAATTGGTATGGATGGTATTTTAATTGTTTAGGGATGTAAGTGATGTGTGGTAATTCATTGATGGTGAGTTTATTGGATTAAATAATATACTTCTTGTGATGTATGGCGATTTGAGTGGGATTATTGTATTGTTAACATTGATTTGCAGCGTGTACAAGCAGTTTACATGTTATGCTACAGTACATGTATACACTGTAAATGCAATGTTTTATGAGGCATGTGAGCCTACAGATTGAATGATTAAATGGAATTTGGTTAGGCAATGGGTATTTATTTCACTGAGGATGTTATGCATAACTGTTGTAGGCATTGCAGGATGGCTTCACCCCTTAATTACCTTTCAGGTTAGTACCCGATAAGGTGATTAAGGGGTTCAGTGTTATGTTAATGATATTCAAATGTTGTGGCTATTTATAATGTTGGCAACGGACCCCAAGGATGATGCTGGCGACGGAGACTTCTTATTGATGAGGTTAGTACAATTTTCTTTACATTTTAACGGTATTGAATGTGTTTAATAATGGCCAAATAATGTATTATCCCTATGTGGATAATAGTTATTTGGCACATTATTGTACTGTATGTGCTGGGGGAGGGGGTATTAGGCCCAAGCGTATTTGGTAGGACTCCCCTGTGGGTATTGGGTGAGGGTGGTTGGGGGGCTTTGTGGGGGAGGGTATGTGGGTGATGGTGGCTTAACCCCTTAATAACTGTAGCGGTTAATAACCGCTATGGTGATTAAGGGGTTAGGGGACATTAATTTGGATGTTGTAAATCTTGTGTTTGTTTTGCAGAAGCGGATGGGGCATGGGCAGGATGAAGATGAGGATGGCCTTCATCGTGGCAGTGGGACATGGGTGAGTGCTATATGTATTTAATGTCTTTATTGTTGTGTATGTATTTTAAATGGACAACTGCACTATTATCCATTTGTGGATAATAGTCATTCTGCCCATTACTATACTGTATGTTAGGGGGGTATAGGTGTTGTTGGGTATATATATATATATATATAAATATATATATATATATATATATATATATTTAATTATTTATTTATTTCGTTATTGTGGGGCTGGGGTGTGTTTTTTTTTATTGTGGGTAGTGGGGGTGGGTGAAGGGGGCATTAGCCCCAACGGTGGTTGTTTAGGGCTTGCGGGTGGGTAGTGGGAGGCCTTAACCCCTTCAGGACCGTAGCGGTATTAACCGCTACGGTCGTGAAGGGGTTAAGTGCCCCCGCATCCCCCCCGCAAGTCCTAAACTCACACCCAGGGCCAAATACCCCCTCACCCATCCCCGCTACCCACAATAACGCTGGCACGGTGGGTTAACCCCTTCATTGCCTTAGCGGTTAGCCGCTAAGGTAATGAAGTGGCTTTTAAATGCCTTTTTCCTGCCTCGGATGCATGCTGGGGGGCTCCGGTGCGGGTATCAGCTCCGGAGACCCCCAGCATCAATCACAGGCAGGAAAAAGGGCTGATTTTTCCTAAGTGTCGCCCTTGCCGATGCTTCTCCTTCAGCAAGTTGCCAACTTTAGTTGGCGGGCTGGATTGGCCATAAAATCTCCAATCTGGCCTGCCGATCAGCACCGAAAAGCTGATCGGGGCTTACTGAATTCAGGCGGGAAAAAAAAGTCCCGATAAGTGGCTTATCGGCAGCCGGGTGGCGAAAAAATTTTTTTCGGAAGAAAAGTTGCCGATAATTCCCCCTTATCGGGGCTTACTGAATCAGGAGGGCAAAAAACGGCTATAAAATGCCGAAAAAGCCTTATCGGGGCTTACTGCATGAGGCCCTTAGTGCATAAACATCTGTGGCCAGGTCTCCTGCTGGGCTTCCCCTTGGCCCCCTTGCCTCCACGGGTGGTGCGGATGCCGCCGGAGGTTGCGATCAGATCACAGACATCTTTAATTTGGCCGCGCATGCAACAAGTACTCCGCAGGAGAACTACAACCCCCAGCAGCCTCTGGGGCTGCTAGACACATGGGCTGCAGCAGCCTATCGCGCACCCGGATTCCCCTGCAACTGTGTGGATACATTTGGCGCGCTGAGACAGCCAGGCTAGTTGGAGCTGGGACATCAGAGGGTAAGGGTGTTTGTGTGCAGGGAGTCTGTATGCCCCTACCCTAGGCCAGAGACCCCCTGTTAGGCTTCAGCTAGGCCTCGACTCCCACATAGTTTGTGGCTGCTATAGCGACAGAACCCTTAGATAGGGACACTGCCCCACTTAGCATCATTAGTGTGAGGGAAACAGCGGAACACCACGCAGAAGTTGTGGCCTTTGGTCTTGGACCAGACAACTACCACAAGGCTAGAGATTTTCATCACGTTGGGATACTCCAGCCGGATACCACCCCACGCAGAGGTGGACGCCTTGGCTGAAGGCGACAGCGTGGGACCAGACGGTTCACTTCTGTCGGTTATACCAGGTGCTCGAGCATCTGGCAGGTATCCCCCATCTACAAGTGCACCAACTCTAATACTTCTTGATGCAGTGCTGTGACACACGCATTGGGTGGGCTGGCTCCTGGGGACACAAGGTGGTTAGGTGCCCAGGGCACCTCAGTACTTTGGGGCAAACCCCACAGGGGTGTGGACACGTTGGTTCGGGGCACAGTGTGGGGGTTAAACCATTAATGGTGTATTTCTTATTTGTGTCCTGTGACGGGATTATCCCACACTGATAGGAACCCACACGGGTGGAGGCGCTGTCACCATACAATCCAGGTGCACCCCCGCCTCCCAGCAGTGGAGATTCAGGCCTCCTGTGAGCCACAGGTAAAGCACCACACACACTAGCCGCCATATCTCCTCTAGGGTGGGGGAAAGTGCGCTACATATCTATTGCAGGTCCGGGTGAACTGTGGAGCTCTAAGTTGAAAGGCATATGGCGTTTCTGGCGTTTACTAAGTAATGTTATTATGGTAGGAACTCAGTATCAAGAGGCATGTTGCCCTTGTTTTCTCCTCTCCTCAGCAATTTAATTTCCAGTTTAGAGTTCCTATTTATGTAATCACTATGGTCATCTGTAAGATATCTGAAGGTGGTGGGACCTGTTGCAAGAATCTTTTTATTTGGGGGGGGACAGGCATGTAAGTCCACTTTTATGCATATTTGCTATTTTGTGTTTTTGAAAGGTAACTTGTATGATGTAGTTAATTGTTTTGTCATTTCCTTGGGTGCAGTCCCGGTAGCATTAAATAGTGTGCATTGTTCACTGTTTGTTATCCTTGAGAAAAGTCTATTGCATTGGACAGAAACGTTGAAAAAATAAAGTGTTAGTTCTTTGATATAACTTTAGCGTGCTTCGAAAAAAATGAAGTTTTTCCGTAAATCAAAGAAATTACTTTTTGAGACCTAATTGGAGTCTTTCACGTATGAGTCATATGCCTTCCTATTGCCTAAAAGGTATCATCTTAAATATGTTAAAAGAGCATTCACTCTTAATAGTGCTAAGAAAAAAAGAGAAAAAAAACCCCATATACTAAATACGTGCCCTGCCGCTGGTTAGGGAAGGATTGACATCCAATTTCTATGCACCCTTTGCCGTGATAGGAAAACAGCAAGTGAACAAGATTTTCAGAACGTTGGACAGCCATTCACTTATCACTCTGACATCAGAACAATAGCTGAAGAGTGTTTTAAAAATGTTGGATGGATGGTAACAGTGAGCAGTTCCAGCCCAGGAGGGAGAGAGAGAAAGGAAAGTGAGCATGAGAGAAAAGAAATAATTGAAAGCAGAACAACCAGCCTTAAATGAAATAAACAGCTATACTGTGTAGCCCTCTTTCCACTGGCTAAAGGGACTACCGGTACTGTCGTCTACCTGTCTGGCTACCAGAAGGCCTGAGCCTCTGCCACTGGGAGCCTGGGGTGTCAATTGTCCGCCTTGGTGCAGCGCCTCCACCTGTGAGGAATTCCAGCGCAGTGGGATGATTCCCGCACAGGAACCAATACTAACAGTAATCACACCACAAGTATGTAATAACGGGTTTTACTGAACACATATATAACGGCAACCTGTACAACACAATATATATATATAGCACACCCAACCCCAATACACCAAATGACTGTCCCCACAGTACAAAGGGTACTTGGCACCAATACCCTGATGTTTTTTTTCCTAATGTCAAGGCCCACCCAAATGTGTGCATGGTAACGTTACGCAAGAACCGTTGGTGCACTTTGTTGAGGTACCGGCCGAAAAGCAACAGGGATCTGCTAATCCAACGACATCGTCATTCGCAAAGGCGTCCCCCGCTGGAGGGTTTCACCTTTAAGAGTCTCTGATAATACGGTGGTGGTCTGGTCCCAGACCATCGGTCACCGCGCGGCGTCTTCACTGGCGCTATACACTAACTATAGGCAGATACTGGGGAAAATGGGGTATCTGGCCTAGTATGGGAGCCACTTGCCCCCATACACTACCTTACCACACTGCGTCCCTGCTCCGACTGCCTGCGCGCAGTCCCAGTGCGCCAAATGGATCCAACTCTCCTAAGGGGATCTGAGGAACACTATTCATTAGGCTGCACCCCGTTACCATGTTCCTAGAGCATTCTGGGAAATGTAGTTCCCCTGCAGAGCAATATAGAAGTTGGCCGCCACTCTTGCAAAGCCTCTGCGCATGTTCCCCAAATGGCCGCCACTGCTCGGGGTGTATGCGCAATGTGTCCCGCGCATGTGCGAGAACAAACATGGCGGTGCCCTGCCTTAGCGTCCACCTCTGCGCTCCGGAGTGCTCTCCCTGCTCCCGGCAGGTCCGCTCGCCCATCCGGTGGCACCCGCATGCAGCCGCAACCTCCCTGCACGCCGCAACTCCCACTGCAGTCGTCCTTGTAGCCGTTCCCCTCCCCCAGCCCGGAGGTAAGAGGGGACCCGGCTGCACTGTATATCAGTGTTTGTTAGCTACAAAATTAGTACAAAAAGGGATGTAAAAAAACACTAGTGAAAGATTAAAAGCAATAGGATTTTGTTCTTGGATAAATCTGTTTTTTTTTTTTATTGCCCCAGGTTTACTGCTAGGATCCTTGATGAACAGCCACCATGAAATTTATGAAAGTAAGTTATGTCCTGGACTGCCAGGTGTCAGAGAAATCGATGAATTAAAGATTTGCTTTTGTATGATGTCAATAGAGCTTCTAAAATGATAAACAAGCCAACTAAATATCATTTGCCAACACAAAATCTCTAAGCTTTGCGTAACTTTAAAATTCCTGTAGAGATTTATCAACATTACTCTTAATTTGTTAACACCAAAAAAAAAAGAGGCCCTGAGCATAACAACAGTTTCTCAAATATTTCCTTCACTAATAGAGTAGAATTAGAAGGGAGTTATGTCCTTGGCATTTTGCAACGGGAAGGTTGTTTGTAACTTTGGTGAGTGTCATTTTAATTGAATGAGAGCAGTACGAAAACCTGAATGGATAGTGTCTAGGAGAACGTAGGAGTTGAGGAATGAAAGGAGATGGGAACATACAATTAATTTCAGAAATCTAGAGGCTTAACCAGAAGAGAGACAGGGCAATAATTATATGGGTTAGTGTGGGTCAAGGGAAACAAAGATACCAGAGGAGAGGGAAGAGTTGGAAATGGTGGCAGATTTTTCATTTCGTGGTCAAAATATGTAACTGAATAACTTAATTTTTTGAATGCAGTACAGTGATATTTATCGCTAGTAATAATGAGGCTCCATTCAAAACAATGATGAAGCAACATTCTTTTCCACATTATTTCTTGCGTTAACCCGGGGTTACTAATGTTTTTGCTACATCTGTATGCATGAAAGAAACAAAATCCTATTAATGATCCTAAAAAATGTATTAGATACATTTGCATGCACCCTGGTGTGTTTCTATATAAACTCTATAAATAAATAAATATATATATTTATACACAAACACACACACAGACACAAAGATTTAAATAAATTTAATAGAACTAGAAGAAGATAACTATGTGTACCTTGGGCAGTAAGAATCAATGGATGGAAATTAAATCAATAAGAGAATAAAGATGAGATCAAACATGTTTGGAAGAAACAAGACAATCTTTCAAGGTAACCTTCCACTGTGCTTTAAGGTTTTAAACTACTGTAGTGTATTCTGCCTGTGCTCACATATAGATGTGAAACTTGGACTCTAAGGGGCCTATGCTATAAGCATCGATAAGCCACTTATCGAGCACTTATCTGCCAAAATGCCTACTGCTATTCAGTAAACCTCGATAAGTGGGCAATAAAGGCATGAATCACCCAAAAATTCAGCCGTCATAAAAAATCGCTGGGGGAGCGGCGATAAGCCACTTATCGGCAGGTTCAGAAACACGTGCAATTCTAGTAGCCGCGATTAGGGTATCAAGGCCTATCGCAGATCTAAAATGGCGAGTTTCTCTCAAAATCCTCACGCCATGAAAAGTTGGCATGAGGCTGGTGAGAAGCTGCTGAGAGGCGCGATATAGGAATTTTCTGCATCGGATTGATGTCAGGGGTCTCCAGAGCCGATATCCATTAATATTAGCACCGGAGACCCCCGGCATGAATTCCATTGCAATAAAAATGCATTTACAGTCAACTTCATTACCTTAGCGGCTAACCACTAAGGCAATGAAAGGGTTAACCCCTCCCACTTCCCACCAAGGGCCAAATACCCCCTACACCCACCCCCGCTACCCACAATAAACACTAATACCCACCTCCACTACCCCCACATGATTGATACCAGAGGCTGCGGGGGTTCTCAGGTGGTCCTCAGTTGGTCCCTACGGGTGTCTGTGGGCCCTCGGGTGATCCCCGTGGGTGTCCGGGGGTCCTCAGGTTGTCCCTGCGGGTGTCTGGGGGCCATCAGGTGGTCCCCACTGGCCTGCAGTACCAATCCTGTGGCCAAAAATGTTTTGGACTGTCACCCGTCACATGATAGTGGGAATAAAATTCATAGGAGATACCGGCACCCCATAACAGGGCCTGTATCAAAGGAAGCATGGTGTCCCCGGAACTGAAATCAATGGGGTTCTGCTCTGGAGACACCCTGCTCATATTAATGTATATTAATGTAAAGGTGTTTCCCCCACCCAATCTCAGATAGGGGCCATTACAGGGTATATGGTGCATATATCTGCTGGCAACAGGTGGGCTGAGTCATCCGCCGATGGTGGTGGGGACACAGGAACAGGCTTCTGGGGTTCATACACCACATATCTCCTTAGCAGTGCAGCGCCTCCATCTGCCGTAGGCTCCAGAAACTGAAGGTGATCTCCCACGGTAGAACTTATTTCTTCTCCCCCCAGTAAGATCACGCACCAGGCAGGAGGTATATTGCAAAACAGGAACGGGTTTATTACAACACTCTGCAGTAAAAGTTACACAGCAGTCTTCTGCCGGATACAGTCAGTCAGGTCAGCTATCACTGAACATGGTCCCTGGACCATCACTACAGGCCAAGGGCACCCGCAGCCATCCTAGCTCTTCCCCACCTCCCTAGCGGAAGCAGAGGTAAGGTACACTCTCACTCTCCCCCGGAGGGAAGAGCACATGGGAAGACCCCAATCTCAGGCTCCCAGATGTGTGACCAGCCTTCCTCAAGTGGGGGAAGGAACACACTAACTTTAGGGTGGTCCTGCCCTTAAGTACAGCCAGGAGGTGGGCACCCCATTGTCCCAGCTACAACCAGATGTACCACCCTCTGCTGTCACTCAAGTACAGTACCAAAGGTGAGGGGGAACAAACCATAGCAACTACAGGCAACCTGATAGTACCAGGGTTTACTGCCAGCCCATTGGCCAGGATAGTAGTCAGGGATTACCCTGCTACACTAAAATTAATTTCGGGTGATATTTGCGCAGGGAGAGGCGGCTCTCTCTGAGCAGCTCTCCGTGCAGCTGAAAGAAATCGCCGGGTGAGCCCTTTTCAGAGAGGCGATCTTCACGTCGCCGGCTACGCGTTTTGGGAATTTTATTATCACAGGTAATCAAGGCTTTCTGAATACCGTGATAGCAACGATCAAAAAACTGGCGACTTAAATAGCAGGCAAAATAACCTCACCGGGGAGGAAAGACAGCGGTCACGGCCGCGCAGCAAGTGAACAAGGCTGGACTGTGCTGTGAAAAAATCTTCTTTATTATAACATGGAAGTTAAAAAAGAGAGAGAGGGAGGCACCCCCCGCAACTCTAACGCGTTTCAGCCGCAACTGGTCTTTCTCATTTTCCTTGTTCACTTGCTGCGCGGCCGTGACCGCTGTCTTTCCTCCCCGGTGAGGTTATTTTGCCTGCTATTTCTACTATACAGCTTGGAGCACGCCGCAGATCAGACGGATTTAAAGACATATGTGAGTCATTTGTTCCGTCATTGTGGAGTCCCCCAGGCATTGTGGGTTACACTATGCGTGATTAAAGGGGTCTGGGTGTGTCCACGGACATCCCCCTGACATCCCTAGACAATCACTGCTATACCACATACTTAATAGGGGCCATTTCATATTGTTCCCCCACACCCTGTCCATCTGGACACAGCAGCATTCTTTATTAGTCAATGTGGTTTTTAAACAAAGCCCTGCAGCACTGGCTTATTGAGTGGTGAATGTCCCTCAATGTTCTCTCCAACTGGCGACTTAAATAGCCTGGCGATTTTTTTTTTATGAACACATAGCATTTAGAAGCTTCAGACAAATCAAAGTTCAGTGAGATGTATGCTGGGTATTACCCGAAGAGAGAAAAATAATTAATGGGTCTGAAATTAAACAGAAGTTTGTGACATCATCACAAGGGTGAAAGGGTGAAGAAATTAAAATTGCAGTATATGTACTGTATGTAACACACTTTCCCCCTCCCCCCCAATCGCAGATAGGGAACATGTACAGAAATCACAGTGTTACCGTATGTAGTGCTTTACCTGATAGGCACACAGAAGGCCTGAACCTCTGCCGCTGGGAGCCTGGGGTATACCCGATTCTTGGTTTACAGCGCCTCCACCTGTAAGGGATCCCACTGAATGGGATGGTCCTCTTACAGGAACAATAATAATGCGCACACACTATATATGCTAGCAACCTTTATTACAAAATATAACCTTGGTACTCTGTACCACACAGTAATATACACACACATAAATATAAATCCACCCCACTGGATACAAATATGAATGTCCCCAAGGTACCTTGGGTGCCAGGCACCAATTCCCTGATGTCCCTTTCCCTATGTCTGGGTCCACCCAAAGTGTTGGAGATAGCGCTATCCCTGTAATGTCAGTGCACTGAATTAGGTACCTGCCCGGGGCTCCTGCACCCGTGTATCGCAGAATAACAGAAAGGGATCCGTCTGATCCAACGTATCGTCTGCCTACGCGTGGGGTGAATTTCGGCGTGGATAATATCACTGTACCTCTGTACCGGGGGCTGGTCCGTGCCCAGTCCGCAGTCACAGCATGGCGTGATCCTCCATGAGGACAGTCTCTATCCTGAGTGGTGTCCGATCCCAGACGCAATGATCAGGGCTGCGCAGCAGATGAGCTGTTCCCTGATCTCAGCAAATAGCTAAAGGGGCAGGATACCTATCTAGGGCCTGTCCCAAAAGCAACCACAGACTGGGGGTAATGGTGGAACTATCTGGGGCCAATGGGGAAAGGGGTAAACTGGCCTAGTGCAAGGAGCTACTGCTCCCTGCACCTTCAATCTCCCTTAACCTGCTCCAGCTCTAACTGTCACTCTTCAAAACTGTCTTAACTGTCATCATCTCACAGCTTCACTGGTTGCCTAGCAACATGTAAACTGCAGCCTCTGAAGCTGCAATACTCCAATCTATCTAATAGCAGCCGCCCTATTGGATAAGCTGCGGCATGTGACAATACCCTGAGGGATACCGGGGCTACATGTATATATGTGTGTGTGTGTGTGTTTGTGTGTATATGTAGTGTAAATACATATCTGCACCTCCACTGAATCCCAATTGTTCCATTTTCTGTTGCCACTGTGACCCCCGCACCTTCCTAACACCTGGGGAATGGGG
>NC_134485.1:199858145-199873238 GCF_040206685.1 Ascaphus truei | reverse complement strand
TACACACACACACATCACACACACACAACACACACACACACACACACACACACACACACACACACACACACACACACACACACACACACGCGCACACACACACGTAGACACACACACACACACACACGCGCACACACACACGTAGACACACACACATGTAGGCACACACACACACACACACACACACACACACACACACACACACACACACACACACACACACACACACAGACGTAGGCACACACACACACACACACACACATGTAGACACACACACATGTAGACACACACACACACATGTAGGCACACACACACACGCACATGTAGACACACACACATGTAGGCACACACACACACACACACATGTAGGCCACACACACACACACATGTAGACACACACACACATGTAGGCACACACACACACATGTAGGCACACACACACACGTCGACAGACACACACACATGTCCACAGACACACACATGTAGACACACACACATGTAGACAGACACAACACACACACAATGTAGACAGACACACACACACGTAGACACACACACACACCTATACATACACACAGCTATACACACACACACACACGTATACACACAGACACACGTATACACACAGACACACGTAGACACACAGACACACGTAGACACACAGACACACAGACACACAGACACACGTAGACACACAGACACACGTAGACACACAGACACACGTAGACACACGTAGACACACGTAGACACACGTAGACACACAGACACGTACACACACACACGTACACACGTACACACACAGACAACACGTACACACACAGACACACGTACACACACAGACACACGTACACCACACAGACACGTACACACACAGACACACAGACACACGTACACACACAGACACACGTACACACACAGACACACGTACACACACAGACACACGTACACACACAGACACACGTACACACACACGACACCTATACACCACACACACACCTATACACACAGACACACGTATACACACAGACACACTTTATACACACAGACACACGTTTACACACACACGTATACACACGTATATACACACACGTATACACACGTACACACACACACACACGTACACACCACGTTATACACACACACACACACGTAGGCGCACGCATACACACACACGTAGACACACGTATACACACACATGTAGACACACGTACAAACACACACGTGTACACACACGTATTCACACACGTATACACACAGGCACACGTAGACACAGGCACACGTAGACACACACACGTACACACACACACGTACACACACACACACACACACACACGTACACACACACACACGTATTCACCACACGTATACACACACACACATAGACACACACACACACACACGTAGAAACATACACGCACGTAGACACACACACATGTACACGTAGACACGTACACACACACATGTACACGTATACTCACACACATGTACACGTACACACACACATGGAGACATACACACACACACATGTAGACATACACACACACACGTATACACACACACACGTATACATACACATAATGTATACACACACACATGTGTATACACACACGTATACACACACACGTGTATACACACACATGTATACACACACACACACACAACGAGTGTATACACACACACACACTATCCCCAGCACCACCACATCAGCACACCGCTATCCCATGCCCCCCCAGCACACTGGCATTCTCGGCTCCCTGCCATTCTCAGCCCCCATCAACACCATCAGCACCCACACATCGGCACCTTTGCACCTCCCCCATCGGCAACACCACATCCGCACCCCCACATCAGCACCAAACCCTCCCAAATCAGCACACCGATACAATCACCATCAGTACAGCCACAGCAGCACTACCACCCGCACATGGGCCGCGTTGACCACTTCCTCACCCAAATGCCACACCCACACCACAAAACATCCCCGGGCAACGCCGGGGCTCTCTGCTAGTATATATATATATATGCCAAATATAGCTGTATGCTCATCTGCATGTCTTAGGCAGGTCTGCAACCCCCGCCTTTCCCCATTATCACCCAGCATACAGCACTTCCACTGCAGCAAGGGATTCTGGGAAATGACATGCAAATGAGCACACAGTGTCACTTTTTGCCTCAATAACCATTTTTAACATGGTTCCCTATAGGCTTAAGCTTGCTGCATGGTCACAGCTTCGAGCACGAGCCAGGGTTAAGGTGCATACCCCAGAAAACTGGGTATGCACCTTAACCCTGGCTGTGCTCGAAGCTGTGACCATGCAGCAAGCTTAAGCCTATAGGGAACCATGTTAAAAATGGTTATTGAGGCAAAAAGTGACAGTGTGTGCTCATTTGCATGTCATTTCCCAGAATCCCTTGCTGCAGTGGAAGTGCTGTATGCTGGGTGATAATGGGGAAAGGCGAGGTTGCAGACCTGCCTAAGACATGCAGATGAGCATACAGCTATATTTGCATATTTGCTTTCCTGTGGAGGGTTTTTGTCACGTTTTTACTCACCATAACTTAACTCAGTATTATATATATATTTATATATATATATATATACTATATATATATATATATATATATATTAATATATACACACACACTTGTAAAGTTATGGTGGGTAAAAGTGACAAAAACCCTCCACAGTAAAGGATATAGCAAATGGAAAATATTACTGTATTACAGGTCTGCAACCTCGCCTTTCAACATTATCACCCCAGCACACAGCACTTCCACTGCAGCAAGGGATTCTGGGAAATGACATGCAAATGAGCACACAGTTACAGGGGACCATGTTAAATGGTAAATGAAGCAAAAGGTTGGCACTGTGTGCTCATTTGCATGTCATTTCACAGGTTGATAATGGTGAAAGGCGGGGTTGCAGACCTGTCTAAAGACATGCAAATGAGCATACAGTAATATTTCCATTGCCACACACGCGTGCGCGCACACACACACACACACAGCCACCACACGCCACTTGTGCCTCTTTAACAAGCATGCTCTGAGGTATTAAGGCCCAGGACATAGTGCACTCAGCGTCGCTGAGGCGGGCTGAGCGCGCGCTGAACAGATGCACAAAGCCCCTGCATCTGTTATCAGCGCGGCTATAGATTCTCCCTCCTCATGCACGCTGATGCGTGCTGAGGAGGAGAAACTCTTCCGAGGAAGCGGAGGAGCGGTCATGTGACCGCTCCCATCCAATGGGGCTGCAGCCGGTCTCAATGTGCTTTGCTGATAACACAGCATTGGCTTAAGTGCATAAATCACTTCACATTGTAGTCATTTGTGTTCGAAAGTCTCTGCCAGCAAGTACACAGGTTACAATCCCAGCTGCTGGCAACACCGAGCGGTGTTCAGACCTCTGCAGTGTGAGGAGGGGAACCGGAGACGGGGGGGGGGGGGGGGGGGGGGGGTTGAGGAGGTATGTGTGTGCATTTTGTGTTGTGTGTGTATGTGTATGCATGTGTGTGTATGTAAGTGTGTGTGTGTGTGCATTGTGTGTGTGTGTGTGTGTGCATTGTTGCTGTGTGTGTGTATGTGTATGTGTGTGTTTGTATTGTGTGTGTATATATATATAGTATATATAATATATATATATATATATATATATCTATATATATATATATATATATATATATATATATATGTGTGTGTATATATAATGTGTATTTGTGTGTGTGTGTGTTTACAGATGGCGAAGCAGTTACAGTAGATTACTGTGTGTGTGTGTTTGTGTGTATATAATGTGTGTGTGTGTGTGTGTGTGTGTGTGTGTGTGTGTGTGTGTGTGTGTGTGTGTGTGTGTATATATATAATAATGTGTGTGTGTGTGTGCATGTGTATTCATGTGTATTGCTGTTTGTGTGTGTTTGTGTGTGTGCGTGCGTGAATATATTTATCAAAGTTGCACAATGTTAATAAATAATTTATTCTCAGAACACGTCTTTTTTTTTACATTTTTTAAATATTATATAATATATACACACACACACACACACACACACACACACACACACACACACACACCACCTATTCAAAGTGACACACACACACTGACAGCTACCAAGTGACACACACACACAGTGATACCCCGCCTCCCAAGCGCGCTTGCTGTTCTCCTCTGTCAGGACAGCAAAAAGCTCCTGGTAGCGTGAGCGTCAGCAAGCGAGAGCGAGCAGCAGCACCTAAGCGCCCACTATATCCGAGGCCTAAGTGTGACACGGAGCGATAGTGCTTCCCCATAAAATAAGTTCCTGAAAAATCAATATTCCTAGTGCAGACAGAAAACCATTACATCTTGGTGTAAAAAAAGAATAAAATATAACGGGAGTCCACTTAAATAAAGAAGGAATGGAGCACATGGTCTGCTGCATATTTACTAATCTACATTTAAGAAGAATGTAGTAATAAGCTTGTTACTAATACATTGATGTGAGCCGGAGCAATACAATGACCAGATCTGTTACACTTAACTGTCAAGCAAACATGCTGCCAAAGTCCCAACATTAGATCTATGTAATAAATATTCCACTGCTCTCGAAGAAACTTGGGAATCGAGAACATTTCTTAAGCTAAAAAAGAAAACAAAACGATAAACAAGGAAAAACAAAACATTTTGACAAGAGTTCTACAAAACGCAAGTCCCCCAATATATTGTGAATGGATCAGAATTCATTTTCACAACTATCAATATGCCTCGACTTCAAAACAAATTAGAAACGGCAGACAGCTGTTTGGGCAGGTGAGTTTTAATGTGCATTTGAGACAGATATTACACATATTTATAGCTGCAACCAAAATTATTCCGGTTTTCATGCTTCAAGGTTTACATTCTAGGTCTTAAAAATGTCACTGCTTCCCAGTGCGGATACCGGTCCTGTGTTTTGATATATCTTGGCGCGAATAAATGCACGTGAAAAGATTTACAGCGATGCTCGGTTTACATTCACTTCAAGCAAACGTACGCAAGTGTTATTTTTCTTTTTATCAAAGCATACAAATGAATATATTAAAAGAAAAAAGGCTATGCTGAAGGAAGGTTGTCAGACAAAAATAAAATCAGATTTTCAGTCTCAGGAACACTTTTAGGCTGTATGCACTCTGGAATCTGCACCATTGGCTGTTTCCAGATTATAGTAATTAAGTCCATTTTACCATTTTGTCCCAGTCTCCTTTTTACTATTATTTTTTTTTAAAGTCGTAACCCAGTGCATTCAGCTTCTAATCTGGTCCTTGATCTCCAAGTATCTAGAAATGAGGGACTAAAATGTCCCGATGACCTACTGTAGTATGTACTGTACGCTCTGACGAAGTTGAGACATTAGGGGGTCTGGCATAACAACATAACAGCATTTAGGATGAAGCCATTTGTGTGTGAATATTTCAATCCGCCATCTTGTCTTGTCTTTGTGAGTCTAATTTCTGTGTTTCATTTCTGTATAAACAAATGTGTGAAGCAGAGGAATGGAATTTTTGCTCCTAGCTAAATTTATTGACTCTTCCTCATCCAATCAGCTTCAAATTGAAAGTGTAAACAGGCTAAAAGTTATGAGAACCCATGAGATAAGCTTAGATTCTTGCAGTAGAATCTTATTCTCATAACAATATTGCTAGGCGACAGAATAGGCACATCCCATTTAACCCCAGAATGGTTTCTAGCTGACAGGTAGTTATACAATATTGTTATGTATTACAAAATGACATCAACTTTAATATTGTTATGTATTACAAAATGAGGTAATGTTTAGTGACGTGCAAAGCCCCCCCATAAAGGGGTGGAGCTTTAGGATTTAGGGTATAAATATATGGCATATCGTGTTATTATTTAGAGAGCTTTTGTTTTGAAGCTGTCTCCGTTGTGCACTTGACTTGAATAAATTCACGTGTTATTCTGTTTCAAAATAACCCTCACACTGTGTTTTTTATTTACGCTTTCCACAGATGGCGCCCGAATAGGGGACTCAATATCATCGGAATCGAGCACCCGGATGAATCACTCCTCCATCACTCAAATCTGAGCTCACATATGAATCAAGGTAAGGCTACCTGCATTTTTTAGACAAACAGCCTGATTAAATTGTTTTGAGTGGTGCGTGGAGCTGATTTTTGAACGGTGTCTTATCTGATGTGACGAGTAAGAATCCCTAGCAGTTTCACGGTGAATTTATTATTCTCTGTTCCTGTATTCATTTTAAAGTGTAAGAGTTGTTAAGAGTTGTTAGGGGCTAAGGTAAGAGTCCCGTTAAAGGTTTTGGTGTTTTGGTGATGAAAGTGAGTGTTTTTGTGCTTAAAGGGATTGTTTTCAGACCGTCCTGGGTTGTGATAAATATTTTTGTTGTCTGTGCAGGACGGGTCCCTGATTGTACATTTTCTCTGTTTTGTCATTTACTTACCAAGTGAGTTATTCATGGAGATCTGGTTAGAAAGTCTTATCTGTATCCATGTTATAAAAGTATAAGGTTTATCAGGACTGGGTTGGACCCGCTGAAGTGATTCAAGTTTTTCTTTGGTATAGTTATGGTGAGAAAATGTGATTGGGGAACAGTCTCGTGACAGGTCCTTATCTGCATATTTACACTATTCAGAACAATAACATGCCAAAAGAGTTGTACGTAATCAGCTTGCGTTGATTATTGTAACGCTAAATTGTACAGGTCAATTAACAGTTGATTGCTGTAGCCGAAGTATTGTACAGGTCAATTAAATTTGATTTCTGTAACCGAAGAAGTATTGTACAGGTCAATTAAATTTGATTTCTGTAACAGGGGAATAATGGGAAACCAAAAATTCTCAAAGGATTGTGTGTCTGCAGACGAAAATAATAAAGAATGAATACAGAGAACGAAAAGAGACAATATAAATATTTTGTTGGCCAGTGAATGGCACTGTTTTTGTTTGTACTATTATCAACTAATTGCGCAGATATTTAAATGAAAGAGGGGTCTTTTTCTGTGGGATTGATAGGCTCAGGGAGCGCCGTCTCGTGTGTTTTTGAATCCCACAGGGAAACATACCTTACGTTAATATGGGTCAAAAGAATTATGTTGAGGGACAGAAGGGTCCCGCTGTATTAATTTTTACCATTGCCAGGACAGAAGTTAATATAATAACAAGTGAAAAAGAAAGTGAATAGGAAAGAAATAGCAAGTGAATTTGCCGATAGATAATTAAGGCATATGTGGTATTGAGAAAGTAGATATTGAGGGTTATTTTTATGACAGGTTTATATGCAGAAATTGGGATACAATTAGAGACTGTGTGTATATTGTTTGGAAGGGACAGAAAGTGTTATAAGTGTAAAAAGGTAGGACATGTTGCCAGTAATTGCAGAGCAGCCCTAAGAGAGAGAGTAGAAGAAAAAGAATGGAATTGAAAAGATTTGTTCGTACTGGCCACACGAATAGGTCTTTTGAACCAGAAAATATTCTTTTTCCTTCTGTTCTAATGGCAACTAGAAAGAGAATAAAAGCAGGTTATTTATATGAGAAGCTGATTCGCTGTGTAGGAGAGAAGTTTGTGTCTATGTTCTTTGGGTGTCTGTATTGTGTGTGTTCTGTATTGTGTGTAACCAGTAAAAACACATGGAATATTTTGTGTTTAAAAATATGGGTAAAAGCTCATAAGCATTGTTTGAAGTATATATTGTATTGTATGTTTTCATGTATAGAACGCCATTAATAGGCTCAGCGCTTCACAGGAGTGGTGCATGTCGTAATCATATAGTTATCAAATGGTAAAGGTAAGAGGTCATAGAATAAGTGATCCAGACATAAAAGTAAAAGTTGAGCAAAGAGAAGTCACTGCTCTGAGGAGCTTACAATCTACTTGGTAGGTAGGGAGAGCATACAGAAACAGTAGGACTTGATTAGAAGCCAGGAGAGGAATTTCAGGAGGGGAAACGCAGAATCAGAGTTTAAAGAGTAGAGTGATTCTCGCAGCAGCGTTTGGGATAGATAGTAGGGAAGACAGGTGAAAGTCAAGAAGCTGGGATAGCAGGGGATTACAGTAATCAAGAGGGGAGATAATGAGGGTCTGAATCAGAGTTTTTAATAGTTGAGCAACAGAGGAACAGGTGTATCTTTGTGATATTGTGGAAGAAAAAGCGACAGTTATAGAAATGTTTTGAATGAAAGAGGAGAATATGAGAGAGGAGTTGGGAGTGACCCCTAAGCAGCGTGCTTGAGCTACTGGATGGAAGATTCAAGAGTAATGTGGAAGGAGATAATAGGGTCAGGTTTGGGAGGAAGTATGAGGAACTCTGTTTTTGCCATGTTAAATTTAAGGCGAAAGAGGGTCTTCCAGGATGAGATAACAGAGAGACATTCAGAAACTTAGGTTTGTATGGCAGGTGTAAGGTCAAGGGTTGAAAAGTAAATGAGGGTGTTGTCAGCATAGTGGTGATATTTAAACCTAAGAGATGTTATTAGGTCACCTAGAGAGAGTGTGTACAGAGAAAAGAGAAGAGTGTAGTCCACAGAGGCAAATGCTTCAGAGAGGTGGAGTAATAGGAGCAGAGTGTAATAACCTCTGTCTTGGGCAGCATATAGGTCATGAGTTATTTTAGTGAGAATTGTCTCCGTGGAGGGAGCAGTGCAGAAGTCAGATTGTAGAGGGTTAAGGAGAGAATGGGTGTGAGAAAATGGAGCAAACAGGAGAATGCAAGACAAGTTCAGTAGTTAGAAAGAGAGGTAGGGTCAAGCTTGCTATTTTTGAGTCATGGTATAACTATTACATGTTTGAAGGAGAATGGAAATGTAGCAGATTAGAGGGAGAAGACTAGATCAACAGTGATGGTGACACTCTTTTGAGACAGTGGAAAAAGAGTCAAGGAAAGCAGGTAGAGAGTTGGAAGCAAAGTAGGATAGGAGGAAGAAGAGGTAATGTTCTGGTGTATGGATTCAACCTCTTTCTTAAAAATAGTCAGCAAAAGTCCTGGGGTGAGATGAAGGAAGAATTTGTGTGGGGTAGACTTATGAGTGTTGATTAATGGAAAGAAATAGGTTTGTGTAGCTTGAGAAAGGACAGAATTGCAACAGGATAGCATAAATTTGTAGTGAATTAAATCAGTGAAACTATGAAAGTTCATACAGAAGGCATTAAAGAGAACTGAGTGGAGGGAGATAGCATGAGCGTGTGGCGTTATTTGTGTGTTAAGAAGTTATATGAACCTCAGCTATATAAAAGCCCGTTGGTTAATTTTTGAAAGGTCATATTTTTTATTTTTTTGAGAGGCCATATTTTTATTTTTGAAAGGTCATATTTTTATTTTTGAGAGGCCATATTTTTATTTTTGAGAGGCCATACATTTTTTCGGTTTTATTGCTGTGTAGAGAGCTCCATTTTTAACTTTGAGCTGAAGTTTCAATCCAGTAATTAATATTTAGAAGACGGAGAAACTGTTTTGTTATCTGTTTTGCACTTTCAAGGTCTTTTTTGGCGAAACGCCCGGGCTGGCAAATTGCCCAAGATAAACAAGCTCTGAAATTTTTCTCTGAGTCTCTTTAAAAAAAAAAATAATGCTGACCGTGTGCTCAGCACTGTGCAAAGAGATTATATAAAGCAAGACATTAGTGTGAAGTCTTATACAAAATCATTTGTCTATTAACTGAATATGTGATATATTTTATAACTTTTAACCATTTATTTTTCCATAGGTGTACAATTTTATTATAAGCAGTAGTTATTGTTAAAATATTTGTAGAATGTTTTGCCAAAGTGGTGCATTGGGAGTCACCTCTCATTTTTGGATATGTTCTAGGTATAGAGTTAAAGGACAGGTGATATATAGTGGCAAATACAGTTACATAAGTGAGCAGAGTATATATTATATGCAAGGCATTTCACATTTTAGCAGAATAGTTACAATGGGGTGTTTGGGGTGGAGGCCTGACTGGAATTGGCTAGGGGTATTTGTCTTAGTATAGTAATTGTTTAATTGGGAGTGAACACATTTTTGTCCATGACTTTGGATAGTAGTGTATTGCAATGTATGTCTTTATATATATAGCATCAAAAATGTTCTCAGCACTTCATAAAGAATACAGTAGATGGAATTATGATAGAATAGTAAGTGCAGCAAAATCAGACAATAGGAAAGGAAATCCCTGCCCTTAAGAGCTTACAATCTAAGGTTTAAGGGAAATTTACAGAGATAGCAGGTGAGGGAATAAGTGCTGTAGATGGCAGTGCTTGGCCACAATGGGTGTGGTAGGAGTGACTGTGTGTGAAATAATAGCCATGAGTGCAGGCTATTGGGATGTTTAATTTGTGGGGCAAGTTTTAAGGTTAGTTAGTATTTTATGAAAAGGTTGATACCATTTGCATCGGAGGAGATGATAGTGAGGCATGAATGAGAGCAAGTGTGTATTGGGAGAAGAGATATTGGTCTGTAGTTTGAGACAGTGTTTTTGTCCCCACTTTTGAAGATTGGGACAGCTCTGGTAGTTTTCCAGGTCTTAGGGATATGGCCTGTAGACAGGATAGAGTTGATTATGGAAGCAATTGGTTTGACAATGACTGAGGCCCAAAGCCTTAGGAACTTAGATTGTAGTACAGTAAAGTCCACATTAGCTGCTTAGTTTTAAATATGAGGAGCATTAATAGGAGATACCTCTGTCTATATGCGGATGTTAAGACAGTAGTAAACACATTGATACAAGAATTTGTTCCTAGGTATAAATTATCTCCCTATGAGACACTTATGGGATGACTTATGACTATCAGTAGTTCAAAGGAACAAATTAAGGACCATCTATTGGTAATAAAACAATTAATAAGTATTGTATGCCACTAATATATTTTTTGAGTCTCTCTAGGCATAAGGTATGATAAAAGTGCACCTACACGAGACGGAGTTAAAGGTCAAGTAGTTCCTAAACAAGCATGCTCTTCATCCCAGATGAAAGGGCCCGTACTAACCACCAATACAGCAATTAAAGTGGCAGAGTTCTTTCCCTGGACCCAAAGTACAGTAAAGCTCATTCCAGCTCCACCAAAGACCAAAGTCATCTAAAGCACAGCCGCATCAAGTTAACGTTTTGACGAGACATAAACTTTGACCGTTAACCAACGAGGAAAATAAGATACCAGGCAGAGGCCTGGTCTTATCAGGAACATTTCATTTTTTCAAAGACTCAAAACATTCTATTTTTTAGAGACTCAATATTCCTGATTTCTATCAGAACATTTCATTTTTCAGAGACTCAATATTTTTATTCTTTAGAGTGTGTTTAAGTTAGAAATTTAAGGTGTATGTAGAAATGAGCCTTGATGGGAGGATTGGTTTCCTGGAAGCGTGGCTTGTGAAAGCTCTTGTATGTGTTTTGGCAGTACTCATCACTCTCTATGTATGTGTCATATGCAGCAAAACTTTGATCCAGAAGTGTGTTGCACCTCCAACGAGAGGAGGGGGTCACCCAGGGGGTGTGTCAGCCACAAGGAAAGGATCATAAGTCAGCCATGTTGACCATCGCAGACATTGTCTGTTCTGATATTCAGAGTGAATGATGTATACAATGCGTGCAGGGGTGAGGATCATGCATTTCGCTTCCACAGATACCAAACCCCTTCAATTCTCAGTAATAGCTGAAAGTATATGATGATAGAGATAGATGCAATTTCCTTTATCTAGCAACTGCATATCCAAAGAAAGGTTGCTTGCATAAAATAAGGTTTTTAGTATTATGTGTATAATTTCTGTATTTTCCCATTTTTAAGGGAACCTCTTTAAAGGGTGTATCACACACTAGGAACAAGAATCAATTTATGGGTCAAGTGTCTCCACCAACCAATGAAACCTGTGTAAAAATGTATGTTCAGTCAGATAACAATTTACAGGAAGGATGTGGCCTTAATTTTGCAGTTTTTAATTTCATCATTAAACCAAGAACAGGTTCAGATCAGGCTTATGGCCTTACAAAATAGAATGGTTTTAGATTATATTTTAGCATCAAAAGGAGGTGTATGTGCCCTAATTAAAGAACAATGTTGTGTTTTCATCCAAGATCAGAGTGGCAAGGTACAAGATGAGTTAGATAAGATAGGAGAAATTCAAGAAAGACTTAGGAAGGAAGGTGACACAGACTGGGACCTTTTGGGGCTGACTGGATTGGTGGGATCACTAGGAGCGAAATTTTTGAATGCGGTAATGTGTGTGAGTGTGATACTCGTTGTCATCTATGTTTGTGTTACGTTTGTCAAAGGCATGATCCACAAATATGCAACCCCCTCTGCAGACATGATGCCATTGTTTGCTGAACCAATCTACAGCAGTCCCTTGAAGACAGAAGATGCCAAGTACAATGTTCTAACTCCGGAAAAGAATTTGGCTATAACGCCATACGAGACTATGACTACATTTGGCAGGCACCCTCGTGCACTGTCCTATACCCTCAAGCAACATTATGAAATGATGGAGCACCCTTGTGCCTCCCAACGTGTTTCTGGACTAAAATCATACCAATAATTCTCAAAAAACAATGTTTTAAAGAATCAGAGGAGGGACTGACGAAGTTGAGACATTAGGGGGTCTGGCATAACAACATAACAGCATTTAGGATGAAGCCATTTTGTGTGAATATTTCAATCCGCCATCTTGTCTTGTCTTTGTGAGTCTAATTTCTGTGTTTCATTTCTGTATAAACAAATGTGTGAAGCAGAGGAATGGAATTTTTGCTCCTAGCTAAATTTATTGACTCTTCCTCATCCAATCAGCTTCAAATTGAAAGTGTAAACAGGCTAAAAGTTATGAGAACCCATGAGATAAGCTTAGATTCTTGCAGTAGAATTTATTCTCATAACATATTGCTAGGCGACAGAATAGGCACATCCCATTTAACCCCAGAATGGTTTCTAGCTGACAGGTAGTTATACAATATTGTTATGTATTACAAAATGACATCAACTTTAATATTGTTATGTATTACAAAATGAGGTAATGTTTAGTGACGTGCAAGCCCCCCCATAAAGGGGTGGAGCTTTAGGATTTAGAGTATAAATATATGGCATATCGTGTTATTATTTAGAGAGCTTTTGTTTTGAAGCTGTCTCCGTTGTGCACTTGACTTGAATAAATTCACGTGTTATTCTGTTTCAAAATAACCTCACACTGTGTTTTTTATTTACGCTTTCCACAGCTCTTTAAAATGGAAAAAGCAAAACTTGAAGTCTATACTGTATGTTTACACCTGTACACCATTTAAAAAATGTATATATAATATATATTATATATTACAGTATATATTAGAAAAATATATATATTATATATATATTTTGTTATTTTATTCGACTCGAGCAGTAGTACTGCTTGCTCGAGGCCAAACTTTAGCACTCCGCTATCCTGCAGCCATATCTGAATTAAGGTATTGACTTTGTTGTCCCAGATGCACTCTGCTCTCCCTCGGACTAGAGCGAAGCCTGTTTGTGTGATTGGAATTATGCCTATGCTGTATATTCTTTAGGTACCTGTACATGGATCCCCCCGGACATTGGCATAGTCATGCCCTGGATATAAATGTACAGTTTGAGAAGTTTTCTCAATTCTAACCCAATAATTATGGTGTTACAACCTCTAAGGCCGCGCTTATAGTGCCGGCGACGGCACGTCGCCCGAAAACAAATGCATTGCCGCCGGCGTGTGCGCTTAAAGTGCGTGCGACGGCGACAAAGCGACGGAGCGAAAACTGATAGCTGGCAAAATTTGATTTTTCAAGGGCTGTCGCCTCACGTGACGGCCCTTGAACCAATCAAATAGACGGAAACCCGCGCCGCCGCCAGGCAAAATATAACTTTCACCGGTGGCGACGGGTGACGTCGCGTCGCCATCGACGGCACTATAGGCACAGCCTAACCACCACTTAATTATTATGGGAACCCAGCTTTTCTATATCTGTTGGTTATTTCCTTTCTAAATACCATATTGATTGCTGTGGGAATTTCTCATTTAAACCAAAGACTACAATATTGATTATATTGAGCAGGACAATTGCCGTGGGAAGAAGACAATTAAGCAAATTGTGTAGCACAAAAGACATTATTAATTTTTCAACGTTTTCCATTTACATACAGTGCCTTTTATACAACATGGACAACAACAGTGACTGGTACGAACATAGACAACACGTGTACACTTGGTATTCTGTACATTGATTCATGTATGGCAATGGTTCACAACTTTAATCCTCAAGAGCCCCCAACAGTCCAGGTTTTAAGGATATCCTCATATTGGCACAGGTGATTCCCATCATATTGACGGAACCACCTGTGATCAAGCAGGGATATCCTCAAAATCTGGGGTATTTTTGGGGGGTATAAACTGTGTGGCTTTGAGCAGTTTTGTTGCCCCTGAAGGCTCCCTTGGGGACTGAAACGTCAGGCTAATATTTGCTTCTTGGACTGGATAAATTCTTTTTTTCTACTCCTGTCCTGTGCTGGTATTTTTGATTACTGCCATGATCATACTGATATAGATATATGAAAATGAAAGGACCTTCAAGGATGGTTCCCTGGAGAAATCCTGCCAACAAATGATTGTTTTGTTTTTTTTTTTAACTTTAATTATAATAATGTATAGATATGTGAAACTAAAGTTAATACAGTATACAGCTTCAAAGAAAATCATTTTAATCTCAGATTTCTAATTGTGAATGAAACCTCTAGTCATTAAAATGTCCAATGCGAGGAAAGGAACTTTTATTAAAATGACAAAATGACAGCGAACAGTAATTTAATCGAAAATGAATCTCAAATCCTCAGATTAAGGCTATATTAAATAAAAAAGATCTGCGATCAAAGAGAGTGAACATTAAGACCCAGCAAAGAAATGTATCCACGTCCACTTTCTCAGCACAGGTAGTCCTACAGTCCCTGCATAACAAGCAGATCGGGAAGGGTTTGTTGTGATTAAAGCACGGAGCACACGGGAGAAAGAGTACCATGGGGCTCTTAAACCTGACATACTGAAGATGCAGTCACCACAACTCGGAGCCCTACGCAGCATGCGACAACCTGCAGGGGCTCATTTGTTTTAATACTCATCAAATGTGTCAGACC